>NC_067124.1:771129-978629 GCF_021347895.1 Acanthochromis polyacanthus | reverse complement strand
AGAGAAAGAAAGAAAGAAAGAAAGAAAGAAAGAAAGAGAGACAGAAGGAAGGACAGAAAGAAAGAAAGACAGAAAGACAGAAAGAATGAAAGAAAGAAAGAAAGAAAGAAAGAAAGAAAGAAAGACAGAAAGAATGAAAAGAAAGAAAGAAAGAAAGAAAGAAAGAAAGACAGAAGGAAAGAAAGACAGAAGGAAAGAAAGACAGAAAGAAAGAAAAAAGAAAGAAAGAAAGAAAGAAAGACGGAAAGACAGAAAGAAAGAAAGACAGAAAGAAAGAAGAAAGAAAGAAAGACAGAAAGACAGAAAGAAAGAAAGACAGAAGGAAAGACAGAACGAAAGAAAGAAAGAAAGAAAGAAAGAAAGAAAGAAAGAAAGAAAGAAAGAAAGACAGAAAGAAAGAAAAAAGAAAGAAAGAAAGAAAGAAAGACGGAAAGACAGAAAGAAAGAAAGACAGAAAGAAAGAAAGACAGAAAGACAGAAAGAAAGAAAGACAGAAGGAAAGACAGAACGAAAGAAAGAAAGAAAGAAAGAAAGAAAGAAAGAAAGAAAGACAGAAAGAAAGAAAGACAGAAAGACAGAAAGAAAGAAAGAAAGAAAGAAAGAAAGAAAGAAAGAGAGACAGAAGGAAGGACAGAAAGAAAGAAAGACAGAAAGAATGAAAGAAAGAAAGAAAGAAAGAAAGACAGAAGGAAAGACAGAAAGAAAGAAAGACAGAAGGAAAGAAAGACAGAAGGAAAGAAAGACAGAAAGAAAGAAAAAGAAAGAAAGAAAGAAAGAAAGACGGAAAGACAGAAAGAAAGAAAGACAGAAAGAAGAAAGAAAGAAAGAAAGAAAGACAGAAAGAAAGAAAGACAGAAGGAAAGACAGAACGAAAGAAAGAAAGAAAGACAGAAAGACAGAAAGAAAGAAAGAAAGAAAGAAAGAAAGAAAGAAAGAGAGAAAGAGAGACAGAAGGAAGGACAGAAAGAAAGAAAGAAAGACAGAAAGAATGAAAGAAAGAAAGAAAGAAAGAAAGACAGAAAGAAAGACATAAAGAAAGACAGAAGGAAAGAAAGACAGAAGAGTCTCACCAAGGAAACTATATCCAGTAGGAAATCCACCAGCTGACAGAACTCCACCAATGAGAGCTCAGGAGGATCTAAGCTTCCAGCATGGTGTGATGAACGTGAGCTGCTGGTTACCGTCCTCCTGCAACACATGAATGTTTCACATCGTTGTTAGAGTACAGAGTAGAATCAAAGATGGAAAAGTATCCCAGCACACATCAGGCAGTAGCATGACTTCATGTAGAAGACAAATCCTACATCACATTTGTATCATTACCACCTTAACGTTTCTGTTAAAAGGCTAATGGGAAACTTTCATTTACAGACCTGCAGCACTCCTCAAACCAGCGAGCGATGTAGTCCCACATATAGTATGGCTCAAATGAGTTGAACAGGAGATTGGCTGTTTTGATCAGTTCTGCCGTCTTCTTGTTCTCTCGTAGTTTACTAGAAAAGAAAAGAAAATTAGCGTCATGTTATCGATGCTCTTACACCTCCTCCTGTATAGAACTGGACATAAGGAACCAATTATGTAAGCAGATACGATTTTTCTCATACTTAGCTTTTTGTTTGATTTTTAATCCATTTCTTTTTTCACTGAACATTATAAAAATGACACTGGACATGTCTGACAGTATCTTCTTATGTACTATGTTACACAGTGCTCAGCTAATCTGTTCTGGTTGTTTGTGAACCTAAGAATGACTCAGCGTCTGTTTACAAGAGGACTAACATGATGGGGCTGTATTATCCCACTGATAAAAGCACTTTTAGTCCCTCTGACGCAGCTGAAAAGTTAGTTAGTTTTGAGTTTACAGATTATTATTGATTTACATCTAAAATCATCAATCATTGTCTTATTTATTTATATTTATGCATCTGGTATTTGCCTGCGTCTCTTCAGGTTAAAGCTAACTACTGCTTTCAGTAATGTGACGTGTGTGTGTGTGTGTGTGTGTGTGTGTACTTGTTTCTGCTATACCGGTGGGGACTTTGACCTGACTATTTGCTATAAAGGTGGGGACTTGTCTTACGGTGGGGACCTAAAATGAGGTCCCCACGGGTGGCAACACCGTTTTCTTGGCCATATTGTTGTTAATAAAAAATGTAAAAGTGCAAAAACGTTTGTTTAGGGTTAGGCATTGATTTGGTGATGGTTAAGGTTAGGGTTAGGGTATGGGTTAGGAGTTAGATATGAATGGGAGTCAATGGTAAGTCCCCACCGGTATAGAAAAACAAACGTGTGTGTGTGTGTGTGTGTGTGTGTGTGTGTGTGTGTGTGTGTGTGTGTGTGTGTGTGTGTGTGTGTGTGTGTGTGTTAATGAGCAGGGCTAAAAACAGAGAAGCACTTATGGAGAACAGAGTTGCAGACAGTATAAGCTTCTCTGTCAACATAAGGAATGTAGTGTTAGAGTTTCTGAAACGGTGAGAAGATTTCCACAAAACAGCAGAATATCATGAATTAAAGTAGTTAAAAATGACCCATAGGAAAAAAAAGCTGTGTGCTCACTGCTTTACTATAAAGGCTGTGTCCACCTTTTTCAGAATCTGGACAAACTCTGACATTCTCCATACTGTACAATATTAAAATTTACCAACAACCAGCCAAGTGTTTTTAAGGTGTTTAGACTTACAGTGGTTTTTCCACAGCATCACCTGTCGCTGTCCGGCTCTTACCGGTCTGACCTCCTGTATCTGCCTGCATGGCTTTTAGGTGGAAACCAAATTGTCTTTCTGTGGTTCATTGGTGCTTTTGTATATCATAATCCAACACAGCAGGGTGAGCTGTAGACTGGACTGACCTGCTGAGGTGTGTGTGATCTTTGCTGAATGGACTCTGGTTCTGGAGGTCCAGCTCTGTTCGGCACTGTGTGTGAAGAGTCCGAAACACCTCGATCAGAACATCCTCCAGGATGGCTGGCCCTGGAGAGACACAGAGTGGGTTAGAGTATGTGGGAAGCACAGAGAATAACTCACATTCAGTTTTCATAACGGGCTGCTTGTATAACACATTCTGTATTTACAACACTAACCGGACTGTTGGCATTAAACACTGATTACCAAGTTCTGGTTTGTCCAGCAGACTGATCAGGATGCGGAATGGCTTTAGGTCATGCATGAGAATGCTCTCCTCTTCTCCGCCTCGGGCTTTTCCCTGTAAGATCCCACCATCGCCTGAAAACACAACACACACACACACACACACACCCCGTTACAGTAAACATCATAAAATATCCGATGACTCCAGAGTTATCTGTAACACAGTGGAGCGCACACTCCTTTGAATTTCATGTGTTTTATTTCATTGTGTTTTTTTTATTTGGCAGAGGTAATTTCATATTTGCATTGATGCCCTTTCATTTATTCCTGTTTTGTGTGTGTTTCACGCTTCGTCTGCCACATAATTGGCTGAACCACAGAACAGACGGTCCCTGTAGTACCAACCTTCTCCCTATGGAGGGAGCTACAATAACTGTCTCTGAGCAAATGACAGAGGAGCCAAAAAACAAACCAAAAAAATTATTTCAAAAACAAAACTTCTTCTCCTGGCAATTCACTGCGCCCACTGTTCCAACCCCTGGAGGACCACAACGTTTCATGTTCCAGGAAGGCTGGAGACACGTTACACAAGAACTGAAGACCGCATTCAAAGCAAAGGCTGCTGAGAATAAGAGCAGGACATACAGTATATGCAAACCCCGGAGAGGAGGTGTGGGAGGACAAGGATTAAAGAGGACGGATGAACTGTGTAGCAGAAAAGATCTGCCAAATTTAGAACAAACTCACACACACATACACAGGTCCAGTCTCAACAGACATCAGTTGGGGATTATTTTTGAAGCCAGTTTTACACATAAGAAATTATTTTTCATGGGTGACCTGAATAAGCAGCTAGCTTGAAGCCTCACCTGGACCAGCATGTCCTTAGAGAACGTGTTGAAGTAGTGGCTAGCGTGCTCCTCTGGGTTGCTCTGTCGAGTGCTGCGGGGGCCTATTATCACCCCGTTGTTGTCAAAGCCTTTAAAGAACAAAAAATACAGTTAGAATCACTTAAACACTCAGAGGTACATGCAGCTTTCTGAAGCACAAAGAATGAAGCAAAGCACACAACCAGGGGAAGCAAATGGAGGTTGAATCTCTGCTGAGATGAACAATCTGTGTGATCTGGAAAAGCTGCACATCTTTTACACTTCATCCTGTTTTTCCTTCTTTTAAAACCCAATAGATCAATCATGGCACAGTGAAATGAGTAAAAAAATGTCAGTAAAATGTTTTGGACCGCTTCACGCTGCAGAAGCCGGACCAAATGAAACTGGGCCTTCGACATCACTGAATAGTTGAACAAAACATTAACTAAATTATCAACACGGTCTCACGGGGATTCGTGAAACTGTTACGTAAATTTTTGTTTCTTTTTCGTGCGCACCAACACGATTTCGTCATGTTTTTCGTGCCGCTCACCACGAAATGTTTTTCGTGTTGCTCACAACGAAACCCGCTGTGGTAATCACAGCTGAAAGTGGTTTATACCAGCGGATTCATGACGATCTAAGCTGTCCATCGGCGTATACTGCTTGTGTGATCGCGTTTGCGGCCGCCGGCCGCCGGACATTCTTGAAATTCCTATGCAAATTGGGGAAAAAAAAAAAAAAAAAAAAAAAAAAAAAAGGTAAGTGTACCACCGGGTTATGGTTATGGTTAGGGTTATGGTTAGGGACGATGTCATGCAAAATATAGCGTTGGATTCGCCATGGTTTTACATTAAAAATATAATACACACATTCGTTTGAAATACGTTCTGGGTGGCACGAAAAGTCCGCCGTTTAAAATACATTGGTGCGCATTTCGTGGTGAGCGGCACGAAAAACATGACGAAATCGTGTTGGTGCGCACGAAACCGAAACTAAAACTTACGTGACAGTTTCACGAATCCTCGTGAGATCGGGCTGAAATTATAGGTAGTACTGAGAGCATTCACACCACAATGCATCATCGACTGGGGAGAAAGACTCTGCCTGGCCTAACATCGACTTTTAGATGAATTTCTAAGCACACTGAACTGATGTGTTCCTTATCCATTTAGATGATGTAGAAATGTGAGCCTGATACATGAGGTGTCCATCTCTTAGCCATGCTCATACTTACCAGCGTTTTCGCCCGCAGGGAGTTGCAAACAAGAGAAAATAAAGTAAGACAATGACCAAAGCAGACAAGTCTACGGCCTGTTGTTCAAAAGAACTGAAAAAAACTGACAACAGGAATGACTCATACATATCCAGTGTCCACGCAGTCACAAAACACAGCAATGTGTTTGTAAAGCTTTGTGTATCAGCGTGATGGTACATGGAAAATGTCTACAAGTCTTGATATATTTAGCCAAAGTGGCTTTGAGCTTTTTAAATAATTCTGCTAAAGTAGTGACAAACAACAATTTAATAAATGAGCAAAGTAAGCGATTCCTGATACACTTATAATTTCCCAAAATGCAAATTCCGTATTTTCCTTTGAGGAAAAACTTGGAAAGCACCTCTCTGTTTCTGTGTGTGTGTGTGTGTGTGTGTGTGTGTGTGTGTGTGTTTCGCACCCAGCAGCCAGGCGTAGAGTCTGCGGTTCAGGGACATGTCTCTTCTTAAAACCACATGCAGAGCTGCTGACAGGATCCGGATCATGTCAGGACGGGTCGCCTGAACGCAAGAGACCAGAACATTTGTGACTTTCACACACATGCATGACAATAATAATAATGATAATAATAATGGATTAGATTTATATAGCACTTTACTATTAAGGCATACTCAAAGCGCGTACAACGGATCCATCATTCATTCACTCACACATCCTCGCTCTGACGGTGGTGAACTACATTTGTAGCCACAGCTGCCCTAGCACACACTAGCAGACAGACGGTGGGGGGAGGCCTACAGATATCAAACAGGAGCTGTGTCGCAGACCTGACAGGTCCAGAAATGTTTTAAGGGGAAGGATTTAACAAGCAGACAGCGTGAGTCACCAAGCTGGCAGCTAAAGAGGCCTCCTAATGATCACACACATAATGTAATACTAACACTAGCTGATATGTAAATATCAGAGGTTCCTAAATATTTGGGTCTAAAGACTAGCACACACATAAGTTATAACCTATGCACAGATATTCAGCCAAACGTCACACACAGGTTCTTTACCTGGCTCATATGGAAGGGGAAGCAGAAGAGGATCAGGTCCAGGGTGCTCCTCTGCACCAAAACACTGGAGTCCTGGACTGAAGTACTGACTGCCTCCACCTGGTGACAACAGAAACACATTTTTATTGATAGCAGTAAAGCTACAGAAAACACGACACTGACAACCCACTCAGACCAATGAGACCTCAGTACAATGAGTAAGTACACCTGTGCTGGCAGTAGATCTGATTGGTTTCAGCACACATCCCGCTAGCTTGGTTAAAGACGTGTCAAACACTACTTTAATTTAGATTTACTGACATTTAAACATTTCATCTGAGGAGGTGCTGAGCTGAATGCATTCTTAAGATTTATCTCAGGAAAAGACAATTTCATATATTTTAATGGAGGAAGATATTTATTTAGTTTTTAGGTATAAATAAGGCTTTAGTTTTCATTTCCTAAACAAAAAATACATGCTCACACTAATGTCAATTACAGAAACTGAAAAACGTGCACTGCTGCTGTCAGCACTGACTTTGCAAGAATGTGGTGGAGTTTACTTTTAGGATGACACCTCTCTGAAAATGTCAGGAGTTTATTGTGAATTGAAGGGAACACAATGCTTATATCAAGTGTTGTCATGCAGATATTTACAGAGACATTCTGTCCTGTACCATCAGCTCGATGTCGCTGCCCATGACGTAGAGTTGGTCTTCCATGGAGAGCTTGCGGTTGAGGTGCAGCAAAACAAAGGACACCCCAGGAAGACGCACAGCGGGGCTGGTCAGGATGCTGCCCCACAAGGCACTGTAGAAGGCCGACTGCTCCACGGCTGCAGCTACCTTCTCCAACAAGGTGTTGGTTCTGTGTGAAACACAGAAAGGACACATTTATCGACTTTATGAGTTACACACCAGCATTTACCGGCACTGCAAATGATGCAGCACACAAAACAAAGGTTTGCTCTCAGTCACAACACATCATTTAGATGATCAGTTCCTCATCATTTAATCTGTGACTATCTGGCACAATCCATCAAAAGTCAAGAGCAGTAAAATTAGCACCGTGTAGTTTGGCTGTTGAATTCACAACAGCCAAACTATTGAAATGTTATCAGAAATATTGGTCCAAGACGGTAAAATCAACTTCTCAGAAAAGCTTTAAGGACATGATAAAACCCAAATGTCCTCAGAGTGAAACTGAATTGTTAAAACTCTAGAAAGCAACAGCAAATGGGCAATAAGGGGTAGTAAACATGATGCAACTTCCTGGTAATGCCATCTGACAGAAGCAAAACGAGGTCAATATTACATATGCAAGTACCAAACCTTTAAGTAGTGATAATAATACAAACATAAATGAAACACAGGACAACAGCATACACACTGACACACAGGAAATGTTCACGTGATACCAAAAAACAAAGGTTTATTTAATAATATTAATCACATGTGGTTTTAATAACTGAGACATGTGAATCAAATGAAGGCATACTTGATGTCTTTAACCAGCTGTTAGACTTGAACTTGTAAATACATTTATCATAATGAAGCCTTAGGGCATTAACTGTCTGTACATAGTGTTTTACATGATAATTTTTGTAAAATACCCGCACACACCTCTCGCTCTCCTAGCTTCCACACCCTAGTACTTTTCCTCTCTCTCAGCTCCTCAAATGTTTGTGTAACTTGAGCTACTTCTTATCTTGTGCAGCCATGTACCCACACCTGCTTGTGTATAAAATAGACCATGTATGGGAACAGTCCTTTGTAGCTTGCACTAACGTGTCTTGTTGCACTGTGCTGTTACCCTTGCAAGTGAAACTACTGGTCTCTGTGTGTTTTCTGGTCTGGTGAAGATCTTATGTTATGTGAGAGCTCTTAGCGGAGTTTCTCTCTGACACCAGCAGTCCACTACTTGGGCAGTATCCAAATTTTGACACCGTCAAACTTCCTTCACATTTTACCGGGGTATACGGTATTTCTGTGACTATTACTGTTACTGGCTTGTGCCTTCACGTTCGGAAAAGTTTACTTTTTCCGGCTTTAACAGGGCACGTTGTGGACCAACTACTTTACCTGAGGTGCTGAAAACCCGCTCTGATGGTGAGCTTGTGGCACAGACAAACAGGTACTTTCGGGCGATATCTGGGGAAAACGACTGTCAGCATATTTCCACCAGAGAAGTGGGTCCTCATCTCCTTGAATGACAGGCTCCAAACAGGCTGTTAATTCAGCGCCGGCTCGCTCGTCTGCAGTGCCGACTGGACCGGCCGCTGCAGGTCGTTTTTCCAGGAGGGTTCCCAGAGACGTCTTTTTCGTGGGGGTCCGGGTTGTGCCTCTTCCTCTTCCATTCTGATGGCCACTGCTGCTGGTGCTGCTTGCCCCTCTAAGCTCATGATCTCAGCCTGTAATTCAGCCTTGATTTCACTCAGTTATCATCAGTCTCATATCCTCCACGGTAACGAGGGTCGAGGAAAGTGCACTTTCGCATTAATTTGCGCACTGAATCAGAGTCATACTTGGTCTCTAGCTTTTTAAGAATTGCAGTTTTTATTGACTTTGTTAGCTCGAGGTCGTTTTCTGATGTAGCCAACACATTGTCCCTGCAGAGCTGGAGTATGGGGATGATAGAGGAACTGGTCACATAATCTGCGTTGGTGTCAGTGGGAGGCTTTGAAACTGTTGCACTGAGTGAACTCAGAGCCAGATTCATCCTGGCAGCAGTGAGTGGGTTGATTCAGAGATGTGTCCTTAGGTCAGAGGTGTTTCCATCTCTCACGATCACCTTTTGATTGCAGAATTTACAAATTGCTTCATCAGTATTTACCGGCTCTCCTTTCTCGTTTGCCTGGAACCTGAAATACTCCCAAACTGCAGAAGTTGTTCTTTTTGGACACCAAGTCACTCCGTGCGGGATCTGCCCCCCCCCCCCCCCCCCGTCGGTCAGTTGTGAAATCCTTGTATAATTGAAACTACAGCGCCATCTAGGGTCATGTTCAGATGGATGAATAATTTTCCAGATGTCTGAGATGTCATTCATAATTATAAGTACCAACAGCTGCATGAGAGAATCGGCTAAATGAATGAATAATGTGCTCCCAGTCTGTTAGCTGCCCTCCAGCACTGTGGATGCTTTTCAGTGGATTGTTCTCATGATCATCTCAAGAACAGAGAGTTTGAAAAGTCCACACAGAGACAGAAGTCTGAGGTTATTTTCATTCTAAAATATTAATTTTGCAGAGACTCGTATATCTCATGTATCATTCATACTGCACTCATTTCCTTTCCACATTAGTCAATAAAGTGTTTTTCTAATGGCCTGTCCCAGTAGTGATCTGTGCAGTGTTTTTCTTTCCATTCCTGCTCTTCTTACCTGTCGTAGTACTCAGAACCCTCCTCCAGACCGGGCAGGACTCCAGTCAGCAGCCCCTGCAGGCCTGGTTTCAGAGTCTTTCCCAGGGGCAAATAGTAGGTCTCATAGAGCCCCAGCAGCACGGGCTTCACAGACATGGCGGCATTGGAGAGTAAAGGGAAGAGCCCAGAGCTGCGATGATAGGAAGACACCGTTCATGTTAAACTCTGATAACATCTAAGACACTTTTGCTGAGCTTTCTTTGCAGGCTCTTGAACCTGGTGGTGCAGTGCTACCTGTACAGAAAGAGGTCTTTGGCCAGCCTCTTGGGTCCAATGATCTTGAAGATGATCTCATAGGTCTCCAAGGCCTTGCGGTGGACGCCACTGGGCAGGGCAGGGTGGAGGCACTGGGCCAGCCGTTTGCCTATCGTCAGCTTCTTGGGAACCACCTGGTATTTTGCATTGTTCTGCAAAACCTGAGACAGGAGGCAAACGTTGGGATGCAGACAGAATGTTCTTCTGTATAATTCATACAAGCAATATGATTAAAATAGATGTTTCTGAATATGCAGTGATGAAAAGTTGTATCGCTGTTGCTTTAAACTCGTGTAGTTTGACCACATACCTGCAAAGTATTAAATGCCATTATTATAGGTACAAGTCAGTTAAAGCAAGGCAAGTGTATAGAACCCTTCATATAGACAATTCAAAGTGCTTCACATAAAACGTCAAGAGCTCTACAGTGAGGTCCAGGTAGTTAAACGATATCATGCAGATTTCATGCACAGACGCATGAGAAAAGAAATGTTTTTAACCTGGATGTAAAAGTGTCTACGTCTGGTCAAAGTTTAACCTCAAAGTGAATCCCTGAGTCCAATTATAAACCAATTACATCTGTATGTTCTGGTTGTATCATTCAGTCTGTATATAAATTAACAATAAAACTGCAGGTGTAAGTGAAGCAGTGGGATTCTTACCTTGTTGAGTTTGCCCAGAGCAGAGATGAGGTCTGCCCACTCACTGGAGTACTCAAAGTTCTTGAGGGCTTTGTCCACAGCTGCCACATAGTTCCTGTACTTGGAGTCACTGAGCAGCTCCACTTCCTCTGCATTCATCCTCCTGGCTGGTTATTGAGCTAATGTACAACACCAGCCACACATAAGTACATCACACCTGCAGCACAGAAAACAGAGGAGAAAGGAGATCAAAAATTAACAGAGATCCTGAGCACAGCTCATGATGTCCGTTTATTATCTTCACGTAGGACCTTGAACCAGAAAGCCTGAGCCTATCATTCCAAACTGGCCTGGATCTGGAGCCATTTCAATCGAGCCGGCCATAAATTGGCTGGAGCGAAGTCTGACAAGAGCATCCATTACCATATATATTTTATGTGTTTGGGAATGAAACAAGACATCCGACACAATGAGTCATAGAAAGTCCTCCTCTCTAAACAATCTGCAAAGTTTGGAGAAGAAGAGGAGTCACTCTTACGATGCAATCTTTCAAGAGAACATTTTAAAGCAATGATGTTCCAGCCAGCATATGTCTGCAGTCGGGGAGCGGAAGAGGAACGAGTCTGTCTGCGATTGATAGCTAATAGCCTCAGCATGAAATGGCTTCTTGTTAGCTGTGTTGTAGAGTCCACATGGGTGACAGGAGGCTTTGTCAGCTCTGCTCCCTGGACGACACCGTGGCATCCAGGCTGGAATACTACAGCTGAATGAGTGAATACTATTAGACTGATTTCATTTCTTTCATTCCTATGTGTAGTTTAACTTACTGCTACGTGCAACATGATTTTTAAAGAGCCACTGAGAAAACCTAATAACATTTATCCTTTATTTATCCATTTATCCTTTTAGGGGCGGCATGGCTCAGTGGGTAGAGTGGCCGTCTTGCAACCGAAGGGTTGCCGGTTCGATCCTCGCCCCGGCGTGTTCGAAGTGTCCCTGAGCAAGACCCCTAACCCCTAATTGCTCCTGGTGGGGCGTGGTTAGCACCTTGCATGGCAGCTTCCACCATCAGTGTGTGAATGGGTGAATGTGATGTATCATGTAAAGCGCTTTGGGTACCTTGCAGGTATAGTAAAGCGCTATATAAATACAGACCATTTACCATTTTATTACTCCACGATCACAGTACCCACATTGTGACATTTATTCACATTACCAACCACAACATATATTCACTAAACTACAGAAATGATTTCAGTTTTCTCAGTGATTTCTGAAATACTTTGGAAACCTATTTTGAGTGTGACTTTACATTGTTCACTATGAAGACTACCAAACAGAAAACTCAGGGCTTGATTTTTAACTAACCCATCAGAACTGGATGGTGGCAAACATTTTATTTTATAAAACTTCATTTTTATTTTGATAATTGTGATCCAGAAGTAAAACCAACTTGCCGTCTCCCTGCGGTGGATGAACCCTGTAACAGCAGCACTGGTTCTAAATTACATGAAATATCTTGCTGTTACTGTGGGCTGTTAGAACACTGATGGTGATAACACTGTAATAAACTCATATTGTCACACACAAAAAGGCCAGGCCGATTTGATAGAGTAGCTCTGACACAAATAATAAATCTCCTGTTTGGTACCACATTCATTTTTATCACACAGGCTTTTCTTTTTCTTTTTTAATGTCAAATTACTTGATCAACCCTGGATAACATGACTGAGAGGACATAAGCCAGTTTAAAATCACATTATGAGCTATCTGTATTATTTGGGGATCAGACGTAAGCTGGGCTCTCTCAGATTAAACCACACTTTTCCTGATTGTACATTCTGACCTGTCAGAGCATGAAGGGTGACACTCTCAGTCTCAGCTGACTCCCTCTTGGACGTCCCTTCGTTCTGCCTCTAGTCATGCTGCTATAGGCCTATAGGCTGCTGGGGGACTTCTCTTGACGCACTGAGCCCTTCTCTATCTACCTTTACATTTAATATGTATACCGTTATTGCAGTACATTCCCTCTGTTTCCCCCTGTGCTATTTCTCCGAGTGTCCCTGGTCCCAGAGCTGGATGCTTCAGATCTGTGGTTGATGTTCCACCAGCTGGTCCAGTCTCCACCATGTCCACTGTGGGATGCTGCTGCTGACCTTCCTCCAGCCCTCTGCTTCCAACTCCCTTTTTCCACCAGTCAACTCTGCATTGCCTTCACTATACTTGTTATGCTAACTTACATACTGTTTGAATTTTACTGCTAGCTATATATGGAGTATGTTTAATGTCAGAGCCGTACATCATCAGAGTAAACTATGAGTCAGTTTTCAATGTCAGCTTATACTTTGTCTGTGTCACATATCCTGTCATACATGTATCCAAATGTGTGTTGTGTTTTCCTTGCTTTCCCACCCCTCCCTCTTCTCCCATCCCTCCCCCTTGCCCTCCTCTGTCCTTCTCAACCCGCCCGGCCAGCAGGCAGATGGGTCCCCCTATATAGAGCCGGGTTCTGCTCGAGGTTTCTTCCCTGTTAAAAGGGTGTTTTCCTGCCACTGTCTCCTTTGGGCTTGCTCTGGGGGTCAGGCATTTGGGTTCTGTAAAGCGTCTTGAGACAATTTGACTGTAATTGACGCTATATAAATAAAATTGAATTGAATTGAACTAATCACACCAATGGTGACAATTTAAGTGTCTTGGAAAGCCACAGCAGCCATTATTAATTGATGTCAGTATCACACCTGTGCTTGTTCTGCTGTCATGTCAAAACGTCAGTCGTGAAAACCGTCTGTGGCAGATACACAGACGCCTCCAGGAGTGTTTTTTATGTTTGAGAAGCACAGGCTTTCACTAGACTGAGGCGGTACTGTGGTGGAGAATTCAGAGGAAGCGAGCTTGTGTCAGCTCATATTCTGCTCCCTGAGACACAAACTTTATGTCAACAACAACACAGTACTATCACACCAGCCTCCTGTACTTCCTGTACTAAAACTGTACCTGAACGTTCTCTGGGGGAAAATATATTGTCCTAAAATCACTGTGAACACACCAGTACATACGAAATATCCCCGAAAACACCACGTTACCTCTGTTGTGGTCTGCGAGGCAGACAGGTAACAGTTACAGGAGCTAACAGCTACCTTGTCATTTAGCTAGGTGAGGTTATTCAGCTAACGGGTTAAACGACATTTTAAAACGTTCAAATCCAAGCACACACTAAAAAACGTTACCTTTGGGATATAGACGACCTGCTGTCATTCAATCATGTATCCGGTTCGATGAGTGAAAACGACTGACACCGTCAATAACAGCACTGTACGGCTAGCTGGTGTAATTAGCAGGTTGTTTAAATGATGGGCCCGGCTCCGGTGTCAGCCGCTGGTGAACGGAAGGTCCTCTGGCAGGAAGGCTGGAAGCAGACACCGGATAATCATTCTCTACATGTTCATTTATTACCCCGGTAATGTCCGCTGTGGGTAAATAAACAGCGGTGAGCGCATCAGCTGCTCAGAGATACAAAGCTAAACGGCTGACAGTTCCCAGACTGCACTGCAGATGAGCTGTACGTCCAACCGACTGCTCTTCCGCATGGACGTCTTCCGCCTCCCCGCTCTGCGGCGGAGGCTTCGCCGGTACAGACAGGAAACGGAGAGCTTCGATTTCAAAATAACAGCAGAATATTGAAGACCATTAAAAGTGTGTACACCCAGAGTGTCAAACTTATTTTAGTTCAGAGCCCAATTTGATCTGAAGTGGGCCGGGCCAGTAAAATCACAGCATAATAACCTAGAAATAACCACAAGTCAAACGCTTCCTATGTTTTAGTGCAAGAAAGTACTTTCTGAAAATATTCACATTTCAGGAATTATCATTTTACAAAACAGCATGAACAAACTGAAATTAAAAGAAAAATAAATTCAATTTCAACATCACGTCTAGTTTATTGCTTACACGTGTTAACTTACAGATCACAGAGTGTCCACAAAGGAATATAACATTCAGTCACAGGAATCTGGAACTTATCGATAGTCTTTTAGTTTATGAAAGACAAAAAACAACAAAATCAAGACAAAATGCTGCAAAATGAGGCACAAAACCACAAAAGTAACAACCAAAATAATGAAAAACAAACAAAGACAAATGACACAAAACAAAACAAAAAGAGACAAAAATTTGGCAAAAAGTGACAAAGTGACAAAAAATGGACAAACGACACAAATGAGACAAAAAAGACCAAAGTATGAAACAAAATGACAAAAGTGATACACAAAAGAATGAAAAACGCAAAACACAAAATGACAAAAATAAGACAAACCACAAGCAAAACAAAAAAGAAGCACATCATCACAAAAACGAGAAACAAAACGACAAAAACATGAGAGAAACGACAAAAAAGACCAAAAAAGTAAGAAAATAACAGAAACAAGACAAAATATTACAAAAACGAGGCACACAAGACAAAACACCTTGTTAAGATCGAGAAACTATTTAAGATTTTTGGTTTTACAAATTTACAATCTGCATGAAATGTCTTTTATGTTATTTTTACACTTTACAAAGTCATCTAGCGGGCTGGACTGGACCCTCTGGCAGGCCGGCTTTGGCCTGTGGCTTGCATGTTTGACACCCCTGGTATACACTGATCAGCCACTTTATGATCACTGACAGGTGAAGTGAAAAACATTGATCATGTTGGTACTATGTGCTGTTCTCCTTGAAAACCTTGGCATCCCTGTTGTTGAGACTTAGACACCCAAATAAGCATTGTCCCAGAGCAAACACACTGCTTCATACAAATGGCAGTTCTAAATGTCACCGGTCTACCCCCACAGGTAAAAACACCCCATCACACTGTAAAAACATCAGACAATCTGGAACATCTTGAGGAACATCATGACAATCACTCAATATGCTGATTTGACCTCCTACACCCCATTGTGATCAACAGGATGCAGTGGAATAAATTTGATTCACAAATATTGCAATATTATTTAATATTATTATATTATATATTTCAATATTATGGTTACTATTAATGCAGATGCAGATCACTACTCATATATGCAAAGTTTAGCACCAAATTTTCTGTATAATTTTCTGTTTTGGCTTGAGACTTGCTGTTTGAGGCCTTGTTGGTAAAGATGACAAAAGTTTTTTAGTTTGGAGTAAATAAAAAAGTGGAGTTTTCCTCTGTAAATTCACAGCTAATAGTCTGTTTTAGTTTCAGAGTAATGAAGATTGTTTGAATATTAAGAATCATCTAATGTTAGCTGTATTTACTATTTATTTATGCATTCAAAGATATCTGAGTACATCATAAACTGCTGACAGTAAAAGAAAATTGTGTTCATTATGAAGTGAGCATGTAAAAGGGGGTCGTTTAACAAGCTTTTATTTTGAAATGTCTGACCGGTTACCCGCTCTTACTATAACAAACTTTACGGTAGTTGTATTGTCACGCTGCAGACGAGCATAAATTACATCCAGCTAGCTTGATTACACAGATATGACTTCATGTTTACTCTAGTTTAATGTTATATTAATATCCAAAATCACAGAGTCACAGTAAGTTTTGTTTAGCGCCTGATTTTTGTTTATTCTTCCTAAACTTGCCGCTGTTTGAATGGCAGAGGAGATGTCATCCTGGACACATGGAGCTGGAGTCTTCCTGGAGCTGAGGAAAAGGCTTCAGAGTGGACTTCTTATTGTCAGGTAAATATCTAGCAGAAAACTACACTAGAATACCAGTTAGCTAGCTTTGTCCTGTGCATCTCTGCTGGTTTACGGTGCATGCTAGGCTAGCTAGGAGCATTAGCTAGTTTAGCTTAATGAAGTGATGCTGCAGATTCACCTCTTCATGTTTTCTGTTGTTTGAGTAGAAATTTAAACATTCAAGTCCTACATGATTCAAACCAGTGCCAAAATCTGAAATATCGTGGATTCTCATTTGACTGTTAGGTTTCTTGAGACTGGAATTAGCATAAACAAGTGACAAAAGAGAATATAACTTGTTAGAGATGTTAATGATACACTTAAACTACGGTATATCTGATTCTTTTTTTTTTTGGGGGGGGGGGGGGGGGGGGGGGTCCTTGTTTCGCATTTTTGCAAAAAAAAAAAAAAAAAAAAAAAAAACAATACCTGTCCAAAATTATTCATACTGGCGTATCAGTGGCCTTTATTTGTGGTTAAACAGCTGCTAACAACTTTTCACATCTCCTCTGGGAGTTGGACCAGAGCTTCTTTGTGATTTAAGGCTTCTGAGGTTGAAATCCTTCCTTCAGACTTTAGTCTTTACTTCCCTCCTCTCGGTTGGTGTCCATGGAGACCAGAATCATCAGGATGGACTTGGTGATGATCCTTGGATTTCTCTTGTCCTCTCAGACTACATTCCTAAAACCATTGGGTCATTTTAGTCTTCCTTTTGACATTATTCACAGTGTGAAACATCTTCTGATTTTTCTTTAGGCTTTACTCTGGTCACTTGAAGTCCCCTGGATATTAGGTCCTTTTAGTCTTTTTCGATCTTCTGAACAACCACATAACTCTCTCAGTAATGAACCTCATTAATATGCTCATTAATCTCTTTGCTTTCAGCCATGGCTGTTACTGACTATAGAACTAATGCGGCAGCTGTTCTAACGTCTCCATGATAGCACATTAGAATGCAGAAAAATGAACACAGCTGTTTTGGATGAGGGCTGCTCGGCGATCGGTGTTCACTGTCACCTCACAGCTAGAAGATCACAGGTTCACGTCCTGGCCTTCATGGAGAAACATGCTGAGGTTAATCTGTGATTCTAAATTGTCTGTAGGTGTGAATGTGAGTGTGATTGTTTGTCTCTATGTGTAGCCCTGTGACAGACTGTTACCTGTCCAGGTGAACCTGTGACAGGCTGTTACCTGTCCAGGTGAACCTGTGACAGACTGTTACCTGTCCAGGTGAACCTGTGACAGGCTGTTACCTGTCCAGGTGAACCTGTGACAGGCTGTTACCTGTCCAGGTGAACCTGTGACAGGCTGTTACCTGTCCAGGTGAACCTGTGACAGGCTGTTACCTGTCCAGGTGAACCTGTGACAGACTGTTACCTGTCCAGGTGAACCTGTGACAGACTGTTACCTGTCCAGGTGAACCTGTGACAGACTGTTACCTGTCCAGGTGAACCTGTGACAGGCTGTTACCTGTCCAGGTGAACCTGTGACAGACTGTTACCTGTCCAGGTGAACCTGTGACAGGCTGGCTGGTAATGAGGATTCAGCAGTGTGTAGATGATGGATGGATGGTGGAGAAGGCTGCATATTCTTGGGCCATATGAATAATTTTGGACCTGGTATTTTATGTAAGAATGTAATTTTTAAAACATACAAATAGCTCATTTCTAACTAAATGTTTCCCAGTCTTTTGTCACTTGTTTGTGTCATTTCCAGCCATAAAAACTTATTCTGTGTCTTATAAGTGTTCATGTGACAGAATAAATCTCATTATTTGTTTATATTTATATTAAATGCCAAACAGTGTGTTCTGTAAGAAGCGTATAGTGTTGTACTTGTAATTATGCAGCTTTAGCTATAAACAGAAGTCTGCTGTGTTTCTGTACTGTGGTTATGAAGGATCTACTCAGAGGAGACCTCTGGAGCTCTCTGACAATTAAGAGCCTGTGAGCAGAAGAAAAAGTACATATTATTACTGTTATTGTACACTATTGTCCCAATTTAAACTTGTAAAAGTTTTATAAATGTGGGCCTGGAGCGGTTCTTATTAAAGTGCATGTAGTACACCTGAAATATCACTAGGTGGAGATAATGAGATTTGAAATGCCGCTAAATGAGCCCTGGTTCTTTCCTCTCTCACCAAAATCTGGTGAATTTACAGTGAAAATGCAACTTTGTGCATTTGTATAACTACATTTTACAGCTGTACACTCATAAAATCACTGAGTAGGACCATAAACTGCACAGTACTGTAAGAAGTTTGTTTCCTTCTCATCGTTTCTCTCAACTAATGGTCCTAGTAAAGTCAATCACCTCTTATTTTTATTATTCACCTTCCTTTAGCAGAAACTGCAGCTTCCATGTGGAGTTGGTGTTAATGTATGCTGCAGTGTTATTTGTAGTAGCTCTTTGTTGTATTATTTCATATTTACAGGTTTCCACTGAGAGGATCTGTTGTAGAAAACATCTGATTGTGTTGAGCAGCTGCTCATTAGTCACTGTGGTGCATGAGACTTTGGATAATTATAGATTCTCCTGAATTCATGTGTTCTTAGACAAGGCTCTTTGTACAGAATGAGTTCAAGTTTTGAGGAATTTGGCTGCTTGGTTCATTGATTGTGCGTTATGTGACAAACACAGAACAAACTGATGCAGTGACTGGTTGAGAGAAGATTCATCAGCAGATATTCTGCTTTATTTTATCTGGGAAACTGTGATGTTTTTAAAAAGTAAATTTAGGAATAAATGAACAGAGTGGTTATCATCAGCATAATGGTTAGCTGCAGCCCTAGTTATGACCGTGCACTGTAAATAAAGATGGATGACCCTCTGTGACGTCACCCAGAGGTTTCCTGAAGAGGTTCTCAAGCTCAGTCTGGTGGCAGATATCTGGTCATGGACTGAATGTACCTACTGGTCACTCAGTGGAAGTGTTTAATTTTGTCTGAGCTATAAACCTTAATGCAGCTTAAACAGGTGAGAATGTAAGAATATACTCTCCATGAGGACATTGGCTAAACAGACCAATGCTGTGTCTTGTACTAGACTGTAAGCATTTATTTCTGCTGTAAAGATCGACTTGAATTGAAGTCGGCCTCAATCAGCCTTTTGAGGAGCTGCTGTCTTTGGTACTTGCGTGTTGGCTTCGTTTTTTCATCTCTGAAGATTGCAGCTTCAATTCATTTCTGAATTCACTCGTTTTGAGCAGCCTTGGAACCAAAGAATTCATCTTGAATGATCTTTGTGTTCGTATTGTGGATATTTTAAATTTGAATTTTGGGCTGAATGATGTACACTACCCTGTACAAGTCTGGGCTCACTTAGAAAGGTCCTTATTTTTGAAAGAAAAGCAGTTTTTTTCAATGAACATAACGTTAACTGAATGATAAATCCAGTGTAGACATAGTTAATGTAGTAAATGACTATTGTAGCTGTAAACGTCTGATTTTTAATGGAATATCTCCATAGGGGTACAGAGGAACATTTCCAGCAACCATCACTCCTGTGTTCTAATGCTACATTGTGTTAGCTAATGGTGTTGAAAGGCTCATTGATGGTTAGAAAACCCTTGTACAGTTATGTTAGCACATGGATAAAAGTGGGAGTTTTCATAGAAAACATGGAATTATCTGGATGAGCCCAGACTTTTGGACAGTACAGTGGTGTATATTATAGTCTTTGACTCAACATAGTGTTTATCTAAGATGCTGCCTGCAGCTATGGTAGATTATTTTAATTAGTCATTCTGCTCCTCAAATAGTTGTTTTTTCTTGAAGAATGCCCATATTTTTTTTGCCACTGCCCCACAAACGTTTGGTTCACACATGCAGCTCAGAAAAGCAGCAGATCCTCACCTTTAAGAAGCAGGAACCACCAAGTGTTTGACATTTTTACTGAAAGAGATTATTAATTAGTTATTAGAGGTTGCTAATTATTTTTTGCAGCTCTACTAAAGTGATGGATGCACTCAGATAATGGCAGGCCTTGTGTTCATTATTTTAAACATGCTTTATCTGGTCTCCAGGAAAGATGTGGCTGGAAGTCCTCCTGATGTGGTTGTGTCAGGCGGAGATTCTTCTCTAAACGTCCGGACTCCCAGAGGTGAGCTGAGCCTGACTTTGCCAGCAGGTGTCAACTTGGAGCAGGGATCCTGCATTCAGACGCCTGCGGGGGAATCCAGTGAAGACGAGCTGCACTTCAGGCTGCGTATAAATATTGGGCGAGGCACAGCTGAAGGTACCGTAGTGGACGGCGTACTGTACAGAAACAGACACGTGCTGCCTCCCTCTGGGCTGCTACTCTCCTCTGTGCCAAGACAAGAACAAAGTCTTTTGGTAGCTATTTAGAGCTTACTGTCTATTCTGATTTAATTGGACTGAGTCACTTGGTCATCTGAGAAAAGTAAGGTGTAAATTTTGCTCTCAGGATCCTCAGCGGCCCACAAGCAACTAATCATCAGGCCTGAGAAAACTCCCTCTAAGTGGTTTGAACTGACTTCATCTAAAGTGCACCCCAGAGTCGTTGCATAACATCCACAAAGTCCATCTTTTAACATCCACAAAGTCCATCTTTTGGCATTTCCAGAGATTGTTTGTTTCACCGCCGTCGTAACAGAAAGTTACAGCTGAGGACGGTCAGTGACAGTCCAATCAAAACCAGATGGATTGCTTGCTCTCTAGCCAAGCCACCTTCGCCACCCTGTATTTTATCGATTTTGTGCTCAGTAGTAGAAGGTTACCACCCTTTCACCAAATGTGCCTCATTTGTTTGTTTGCCTCCACAGAGGCTTCTGACAGCGGGATGGAGACGCTCCGGCCTAAAGAGACTTATTGCTTCTGCTGCCAGGGCTGCATGAGCAGGCTGCTGGAGGACAGGTGAGGAGCAGACGGGACGAGGAAGAGCGTTTTTATTTACACCCTCCTCCGCAGGAAGAGAAGCGACTGTTTATTGATGGTGTGACCCAGTGATTGTCTTGGAAAGAAAAATTGATGGTTGTAGCCTCAGCGGAGTCCACAGTTGTCATCCTGCCTGGGTTAGAGTTATAGAGCCTGTGTGACGTAAAGGTCTGCACCACTCATTTACAAACAATTGTGTTTCTTACCTTGAGGTGGGCTGGCAGGACAGCAGTATTGTTCTCATCGCCTCGTAGCTTTCTCTGGTCAGAATGTGACATAGTGAAAATTGCAGTAGCTGCATTATGGAGACCCTCGCCCTCCAGCTACGGTTCCTAGCAGTAACCCACTAAACACTGCCACAAACTTATTTTTGCTTTCAACAAGGTCTTGGAGACATACAAACATCAGGAGAAGTGCTGGCAGCGAGGGGAAACGATCTTATTTCAGCTTTATTCTGCATCATTCTGGAGCTCATAGTTATCAGTGGTAGCAGTGACTGCAGCCATCATGAAGTGATCTGAAAGCTCTTTGTATCATCTAAAAATCACCCTAAATGCTCTACTGGAATAAAATACAAGCCAAGTGTGTATTAAAAGTGCCCTAACACATTTTGGTTTTATTATTAACGACAGATCAAATGACTTTGGCAGTGTGTGGTGAGCCCACAGAAAACTGTCATGCTGCTCTGTACTTCCCCTCAGCTCCACAGAATACTTCAGCATCTTTTAGCTCTTTGTTTTGCTTTTGGGGCCCAAAGCTCTACAGCTGGGCTTCAGTCTCACAGCTCTCACCTGGTAGCTGCAGCAGCAGTCACAGTTAGCGAACAAAGGGAAGCTTTTAGCAGCTACAGAGCCAGATTATTACATGAGGGGGTTAGTGGAAGCCGAATCAGAGTGAATATGCCATTAATGAGGTGGTCAGAAAAATGACTGTTAATATTCCTTCATGTGCATATACACACCGATCAGCCACAGCATTCTGACCACTGACAGGTGAAGTGAATAACATCCATCATCTTGTTCTAATGTTGTGTTCTGCTGGGAAACCTTGAGTCCTGACATTCATGTGGATGTTTGGCATGCACCATCCACCTAAACACTGCAGGTCAAGCAACCCCCCACTCCATCCTCAATGCCAGTTTACCCCCTCAGCAGGACAATCCACCCCGACACACAGCAAAAACTGCTCAGGAATGGTCCAACACAACGGAGCGAAGGTGTTCTCCCAGGTTCCACACTCCTCAGATCCACATCTTGTTGAGCGTCTGTAGGATGGTCCAGGATCAGCCTGATCTAGGTAGGTCCCACCCTGCAACCCACAGAATCCACCAGAACCATCCTGATGCTACAGAACATCTCCAGAGGTCCTGATTCCATGAACCACTGGGTCAGAGGAGTTTTAGCAGCATGGAGGAGACCAACCCAATAATAGACAGGTGGTCATAATGTTCTGCCTGAGCAGTGTGTGTATATACACTGCCTGTCCAAAAAAAGGCACACTGTAAGGTGTCTTTGGACCTCCTTTAGCTTTCAGAACAACACTAATTTGCTGTGACATCATTTCAATAAGCTTCTGCAATGTTACAGCATTTATGAAAGCACAAATCTTCTCCAGAACATCCCAAAGGTTCTCAGTGGGGCTGAGGTCTGGACTCTGTGGAGGACAATCCATGTGATGCTCCCTGATCCACTCATTCTCAGTGTGACTCCATGAATCCTGACATCGTCATCTTGGAACATGAAGAAAACCTCCACTGATGGAAAGACCTGCTCATTCAGTATCTTCAGGTATCAGCTGCCCTCATTCTTTGGGAACATGACGTTACTGAATCTGACCAACCTCAGATCATGTGCATACCCCCTGCGGGGGAGTTGAAGCATCCCTTAACCCCCACAGGCTGACAGAAACCAGCCATGATGAGGGCATCACTTCATCTGCCTCTCTTCTTACCCTGATGCCCCCATCCCTCTGGAACAGGGTAAATCTGGACTCATCAGACCACATGACCTTTCATTGTTCCAGAGTCCAGCCTTTATGCTCCACAGCAAACTGAAGCCTTTTATTCTGATCATCCTCTCTGATCAGTGGTTTTCTTAGAGCTCCAGCTGTTTAGTCCCAATCCTTTGAATTCTCTTCATGTGGAAATGTTCTTCCTTTCACTGTTATACTTAGCCATGAGTTCTACTGTTGGTTTCCTACGATCATTGACCGCCTTCGTTCCTGAAGATGATGGTTCTAATGATGCTTCTTAACCTGATTTTAGTCATTTCATCTCCTTAGTTGTTTTCTTTGCTTGATGCAGGCCAATAATTTGACCCTTCTGAGACAGATTACCATCCTTTCCATGACCACAGGACCATGTGTTTAAGAAATGAGAAGCTCCTCACTGCAGCAGCTAGGGTTGAAGAAGTTGTGTCATCACTGCAGTAATTATCCAATGGAAGGTCTTTCCTGTTTGCTTAGTTAAATCAGGTGGTGACTTTTTTGGGACAAGCAGCGTATCTTTGGAATGACCAGCCTGTTCCCACCATCATGTTTTGTCCAGTTTTTCTCTCCTGTATTGTAATGTCTTTGTCCCTCAGAGGACTCTGTGCTTATTGAGCGATAACTCCTCTCACTGCAACACCAACCAGTTAACATTCTGTAAATATCACTGGACAATCATAGAGAGAAACCCTGTAATTGCTTTTTCTTGTTTTCCCTCTTCCTCAGAGTGTTTAAACGAGTTCTTCCTCTCCCTAATGGAAACTGGAACGCCATCGTGGACGACTGGTGCTGCCACCCGGATCCGTTCGCTAACAGGAAGCTGCTGCCCCGAGCAGAGGACTGTTTACTGGGTGACACCTTCGTCCTCCTCGTCCGAGATGGCAGCTGTGAACAGACTCTGACCGAGGAAGTGAGTCCTGTTGGCACAGAGGACAGACAAGATCCAAAGGTGACTGAGCTGCAAAGGAACACAATAGTTAGTTTCTTATTCTCAGCAGAAAGCCTCTGTATCAGAACTTGTGGTGTGGTTACTGTTTATTCCTATCAAATACAGGCTTCATAGTCAAGATTTTTTTGATAAAAAGCAGAAATTGGACTCCCTGCTGTATCATACAGTGTAGTCACCCACACAGACACTCTCTCCTCAGACGGCTGCATCGGTGAAGTCGAACTCGAGCACTCTGTAGATGAGGATTGATCTCCCTTTTCTTCCATTAGTCATTCTCCACATGAGGGGAACTCTTTGCATGACTGAAACTGAGAGAAATAGAAAGAGAGGCAAACGGAGAGAGCAGCAAAACAATCTGCCTGCTATATAACTTTCTGTGTCTCTTCCCCCTCGTCTATGTGCCACCTCGCTTATAGCAGCTATTGATTATGGTTTTAACACAGCTGAGGATAAAGACGGGCTGTATATTGTGGAGATCACTTTTTGTTTTATTCCTCTAATGTGTACAGAAAACCTGCCGCCGACTGGCACTCGTCTCCTGTGCGAGTTGTTCTTCAGTGCTGGGAGAGGCTGTCACAAAAGGTACAAAGCGTTCTGCCAGATTTATAGAAATAAAGAGCGTTTAAACGGCGCATATGAGAATGTTCCTGTTGTGTCTTACAGAGACCCTGAAACTGTACATCACACAGGTGGTGGTGGAGCCTGCCATGGGAGACAGAAAACCAGAAGCTTCACTCAGCAGGCAGGTTTTCATACAAACTGTTCTATTTAAGACTGTATTTTTAATAGGTTCTGTTATCGGTAAATACAAACTGTCTGCTGTATGCGGGTGATGTAGGACAAAGAAGTCACACAGTGTTTCTAGGTTAATCATCAGAACCCTGTCCTGTATTTTAGTTCTTCACAATAAAATCAGTCCAGGGACCATAAATCAGTTCAGGTTCATTTGTATGTTTGTCTCAAATATCTGACATGCTGCTGATTGGATTTTGCTGAAACTTGGAGGAATGAGGCTCATCAGCAGCGTGTCCAGGCTGTTTCACTGATAATTATGATGTTACAGATGTAGGTCTGATTAAACATTTTAAGAACCACATCTCCCACTGTGCACGTCCAAATAAGTTAAAAATGTGCATCTGTGTCTCGCTGTTTTTCATCACTTTGTTTTTTTCACACAACACATTTATGTATTCCCTCGTTCTATGACTCGTTATCATTAAAAAGCTTCTGCTGAACGTAATTCTTCATAACTTGGAGTTTTTGGTGAGCAGGAAATGTCACTTGGCCAAAAGTCTGATTCACTCTGCATGATCAAGAAGATGTCATGACTGACAGTTGGCATGTTTTGCAAAGACAGAACATGCAAATGAATGTAATTTGTGTCTTTTGGACAGATCTCTCTTCCTGGAGAGGACAGTAGCAGCCAGACTGCTGGAGCTGTCCAACTCACTGAGCACCTTCCACTTCTCAGTTCAGACTCCTGATGGAAAAAACTTCTTACTGGTAAGAACCACCCACTGTAATCAGCAATATAAATGACATTTTATGAAAATTAGAGCCCTCTATTGTTCGAGAAATGGACACAGATTGACTCGACAGGCTGTTAAAGAGTCAAGAAAAGCTGATTGACTGTGATTTGAGAGTCGTTGAGCTCGTTGCCAGGCTTTTAGCTTCATTTAAATCAGCTACAAGTACATTATTACTGTGGCCCACTTTGAAACCACAGTAACACACCGCTGCTCTACGGAGAGACTGCAATTACCCTGTAAGATATTTTGGGCACCAGAATTTGTCCATTTTATAGCGCAGCTTTATGTAGCTGCAGTAGTGTTTGTCAGCAGTCGCTGTTTGACTGATACACCCACAAACAGGCATGGCTCTGCTCTGACCTTCCGCTGGGCTTTACTGTCTTGCTCAAGGACACTTTGACATGTGGATGAATTTCTTATTGAAATATAATTTTTCCAGCAGTTTAAACTTGTGACCATCTGCACAACAAAAATGTCCCAGAGGTATTCCAGGTTTGCAGCTGTGTTGCTGGCAGGCTTTAAACTACGGGACATTAAAGACCGTCACTGAAACTAAGAGCACTGCAGCAATAACAACAGGATTTATGTTGTGTGAAATTAGACCACAATGGACCAGATTCCATATGAGAAAAAAAAGATTCCTCATTATTCATTTAAAACGTCATAAAGTCAGAAATGTATTTAATAGCAATTTTCATAAAATTAGGGTGGAAGCATAAAGCAGAATGATGGTGAGCACATGACTTCAGATAATATTGGCCTACAAATACATCACTGGTCAAAAGTTTGGGCTCATCCAGACAATCCCATGTTTTCCATTAAACTCCCACTTTTATCCATGTGCTAACATAACTGAACAAGGGTTTTCTGATCATCAATGAGCCTTTCAACACCATTAGCTAACACAATGTAGCATTAGAACACAGGAAATGTTCCTCTGTACCCCTATGGAGATATTCCATTAAAAATCAGCTGTTTACACAAACTCACAGAGATGGGAGGAATATGGATGGATGTGATAAGATGCTTTATCACTACATGTCCAAAAACACTCTATGATGGAACTCCTCCCATCTGTAGGAGAAAGTGTGGAAACAAACGTGCATTTTCATATTCTATAGGACTGCCCACTTATTAGACAGACCTGGAATGATGTTCATGGAGCTCTGCAAGACATTTTTAAATATGTAAGTCCTTCTGGAAAAAACTGTCTATTTTGGATGTTTACCACAGGACTGGAGAAAAAAAGATAAATATCTATTAGGTGGTTTGTTGGTTGCAAGTAAGAAATCTGTAACCAAGAACTGCTGTGGCAGGATGTTCCACCAGGTCAGTATGGGAGAAAACACTGGATGCTTTCAAAATGGAAGAGATGACAGCGTTTGTAAACCAAAAACATGACAGGTTTGTCACATGTTGGGAAAATATAAAAACTAAAAAGCCCAATTCAATTTTGAGTTTTAAGTTTAAAAATAATGTAATGGTCATTCCCTGTTGTTCTTAAGATGTTCATGTTTCTGTTTATTTATGTATTCATTATGAGAAATAGTTTTCTGACAAAAAGAACAATGATAATAGTTTGCACATGCGGGCATGTGAATTGTACCCGTCACTAACAATTATTTAAACTGATAAAGAATTAAAAATAAAAATCAGACGTTTCCAGCTAGAACAGTCATTTACCACATTGACAATGTCCACACTGGATTTCTGAGTAATTTAATGTCCTCTTCAGAAAAAAAAGACTTTTCTTTCAAAAATGAGGACATTTCTTAGTGACCTCAAACTTTGTGTACATTTATTGCGCTTCCTCGGTCAGCTCCAGGCATCACGCCCACGGCAGCGTGCACTGCTGGACGGCTGCATGGAGCTCACACAGGAAGCCGTGGGACTTGTTGCTGGAGTGTGTCTCAGGTGTTTAGTGACCTGTCTGCTCCTGCTGCAGCTCTGGCTGCTGAACAGCGACTCCATCACTGTGTCGGTCCCAGAGGCGTGTTTGGGGGTTGAGAGGTCCATCAGCTCCCCGGCTCTTCACAGTCCATCACCCAGAGCTGCCAGAGCCCTGAAACTTCTCTACGTCTCCTGCTCCGATGCAGGCCTCCAGCAGAGAGAGTAAGTGAGGACGCTTACCATATCCTCACCCCCTCCTTCTGTCTTTGTTTTCCTCCTCTTCATCTTCTTCGTCTTATCCTTTTATCTTTCCTCTCAATCACCGCCTGTCTCAGCTCACTGCCAGGGATGAAAGACTACTTTGTTGGTGAGCAGATTTTAGGTCTTCATGGAACACTTGGCGCTAAGGGTCCCTGCTCAGACATAATTGTCTATTATTTTGTGAATTAGCTTGCCATCAAACGCTGTCTTCAGAGTTGTCAGTTGCATAAGCTGCATTGCACATCCAGGGGAGGCTGTTTTGACTGGAGCGAGGTTCCGTGTACCTTGCTGTGATGCATTAGAGAGGTGTAGGTGGATGTGCTGCATGTGGTTCTCCATGTTCAGTACAGCAGCACCCCACTGGAAGAGCTTTCCACCCTCATTATTTTCAACTGAATCAGCACTCAGCATTTTTTCTCTCCTCCTCCTCTTCTTTCCTTCGGCCCCGAGGAGTGAAATCAGAAAGAGAGGTTTTGTTGTTTCTAGCATTTTGACAAGCCCCCGGCTGACTGACGGAGAAAGGGTAATTAGAGGCAAAGTCATGCAAAAGGAGAAGGAGGGCCAGTGTTCTGTCAGTGTTAAGAGTGCCGTTGAATGATATTCTGAACTGTGAGACGTCTTTAACCACAGGTACCAAGTAAGATGTTATTCTGCTGAAACAAGCTCTGACAGCAACTTTTCACTGGAGTGCTGCTGTTTTTGTGAAACCTGAATAATGATTAGCCTCTGAATTCTGTTTTTTTTATTTATTGTATCAGTCATTTCATACCATAGAGGTAAAATTACCCCTGCTAGACATGCAGCAATGATATCTGCTGTTCCACTTTTTATTCTAGCCGCTGTGTATGGATGCCTGTTTTCGCGTGTTGTAATACCGTTGCTGACACATTGGCTAATATTTACATTTGCCCTGTCGTCGTCACATCCTGTCTTTATGTACTCTGCTGTGTTTTGCCTTCTTCAGCCTGGTAGAGTGGCATCACTGCTCTGCTTTACCACAGCTGAACTCTGCAACATAATGTGAAACGTTCCTGGGTTGCACCAACGATTCAGCCCGTTGTGACATCCAGGAAAGTCTGAAAGAACATTTTCAAATTGCATCACCTCTTAATAATTGCAGTATTTCTAAGTTGACGAGTAGAGTGATGCGTCTTTTGAACAATGAAATATACATACTTTGGAAGCTCACAAGCAGCTCATCATCAGCCGTGAGAGAGCTTTGTTTAGGTGGTCTTATACTGGAACTTCTAATTAGTCTAACTGCATGAATGTAGGTTTAAAGTGACCTGTGAAGACTAGAACTTTCTCAGTTTTAGACCTGTGGGCTGATGTCTATCTGCACATCTGTATCATGGCCGCACATGGAAAAAAAAATGCCAGAAGAACTTTAAAAATCTGATTGTGCAGCTTCACAAAGATGTAAAAGGATACAGAAGATTGGAGAACGATTTATTGTACCAGTAATCAGAGCAGCAGTGACCGTCCTCCTCCACTACAGACAGAGCACTGATTTCTCTGTTTGTCTCTGATAAACAGATGGACACGGGCTTCAGTGTTGGCATAATGGTTATGGATGGAAATTGGAGACAATATGGGGCTACTTTTATATGTGAACCCCTATAGATAGCAAGAAAGAACAATATTGCATGCTCATAGGTACTAAACTGCAAGAGTAAGCTTAGTTAAAAGATAAGAGGCCTGGTGAATACTGGGAGCACATTCTTGGTCAGATGAGACCAGGATAAACCTGTTTGATTTACACGGAGCTCAAAATGTTTGGCATGGACCAGGTTAAGACTACCACAGTAAAAGCATGGTCCTGACAGTGGAGCAAATACAAGTGAGAAGGGAGATTATGTTCAAAGACGGCACCTTCAGTGACAGTGGACATAGAATAGAATAGAAAGCCTTTATTGTCATTGTATAACAAGTATGCAATGACATTGGGAGCGCTGCTCTATTTGGTGCTTAGAAAAATATATACAATAAAAATACAAAACAATAAAGAATAATTAAAAATACAATAAAATACAATGGGAAAGAACGGCACTTCTAGTAAAACAAGAGCTTTAAATTGCACATATTGATAAAGTGACTTTACAGAGATTCGTTGTGAAATGAATACTGCACCAGATTGCAATACTTATATATATCTATATCTATATCTATATATATATATATATATATATACACGTGGACAAAATTGTTGGTACCCCTCAGTTAAAGAAGGAAAAACCCACAATTCTCACTGAAATCACTTGAAACTCACAAAAGTAACAATAAATAAAAATTTATTGAAAATTAAATAATCAAAAACAGCCATTACTTTTGAATTGTTGATTAACATAATTATTTAAAAAAACAAACTAATGAAACAGGCCTGGACAAAAATGATGGTACCTCTATAAAAGATTGAAAACTATTTGACCAGAGTGACATGATTAACTCAGGTGTGTCATTTAATTGACATCACAGGTGTTTCCAAACTCATAGTCAGTCAGTCTGCCTATTTAAAGGGAGACAAGTAGTCACCCTGCTGTTTGGTGAAAAGGTGTGTACCACACTGAACATGGACAACAGAAAGCGAAGGAGAGAATTGTCCCAGGACATCCGAAAAAAAATGATAGACAAACATCTTAAAGGTAAAGGCTATAAGACCATCTCTAAACAGCTTGAAGTTCCTGTGACAACAGTGGCTCATATTATTCAGAAGTTCAAGACCCACGGGACAGTAGCCAACCTCCCTGGACGTGGCCGCAAGAGGAAAATTGATGACAAATTGAAGAGACGGATCGTTGGAATTGTATCCAAAGAGCCCAGAGCAACCTCCAAAGAAATTAAAGGTGAACTCCAAGGCCAAGGTACATCAGTGTCAGATCGCACCATTCGTCGTTGTTTGAGCCAAAGTGGACTTCATGGGAGACGACCAAGGAGGACACCACTGCTGAAAAAAACTCATAAAAAAGCCAGACTGGAATTTGCAAAAATGCATGTTGACAAGCCACAAAGCTTCTGGGAGAATGTCCTTTGGACAGATGAGAGCAAACTGGAGCTTTTTGGTAAGGCACATCAACTCTATGTTCATAGACTCAAAAACCAAGCATACGAAGAAAAGAACACTGTCCCTACGGTGAAACATGGAGGAGGCTCAGTAATGTTTTGGGGCTGCTTTGCTGCATCTGGCACAGGGTGTCTTGAAAGTGTGCAAGGTACGATGAAATCTGAAGACTATCAAGGCATTCTGGAGAGAAATGTGCTGCCTAGTGTCAGAAAGCTTGGTCTCAGTCGCAGGTCATGGGTCTTCCAACAGGACAACGATCCAAAACACACAGCCAAAAACACCCAAGAATGGCTGAGAGAAAAGCGTTGGACTATTCTAAAGTGGCCTTCTATGAGCCCAGATCTGAATCCCATTGAACATATGTGGAAGGAGCTGAAACATGCCATTTGGAGAAGACACCCATCAAACCTGAGACAACTGGAGCTGTTTGCTCATGAGGAGTGGGCCAAAATACCTGTTGACAGCTGCAGAACGCTCATTGACAAATACAGAAATCGTTTAATTGCAGTGATTGCCTCAAAAGGTTGTGCAACAAAATATTAAGTTATGGGTACCATCATTTTTGTCCAGGCCTGTTTCATTAGTTTGTTTTTTTAAATAATTATGTTAATCAACAATTCAAAAGTGATGGCTGATTTTGATTATTTAATTTTCAATAAATTTTCATTTATTGTTACTTTTGTGAGTTTCAAGTGATTTCAGTGAGAATTGTGGGTTTTTCCTTCTTTAACTGAGGGGTACCAACAATTTTGTCCACGTGTGTATATATATATATATATATATATATATATATAATTGGATATATGGAAATTGTCAAGATACAGTATTCATACTTTTCAAAGTACAGTAATTTTAAATAATATCTTTTATGCTGAGGAGAATTAAATCTGTCAATAGGAATAAAGCTTGAGATGCGAAATATTGACAAAATAAAAGATTGAGTTCCTCTTGTAGGGTCTTCATTTTTAATCCGGTAAACTGTATTTAACTTACCACAAGAACAGATACACTGTTCAACTTTGAAATGACTCACTTTTATTGTATGTTGTATCATATTAACAACTTAGGTACCCATGTTTAGAAGGTTACACCTGTTTGTTCAAAGTGTCACACATTTTAATTCAGATTTAAGTCTGTAGAATCCACTTAAGTGTAAATTAAGTGAGATGTAAATGAAGGGAGAATAAAACTTAATCAGTATGTGGCTAATAAAAGCTGAACGATTAGGATTCAGGTTCCCATGATATCTCCTGAATGAGACTTTTACACAAACACGTCGTTGCTCCCAGGTGGAGGAATAACTATCAAACGTATCCTTAACTGAGGAAGCCCGTATCAGTACGTCTAATTTATCAGTCTTTCCTTATTTGTTATTTGCTGCTCAGTGTTTAGGCCTACAATAAGCATCCCAAAGTCCTCGTCAGTTACAAAACAAGCCCAACATTACAGTCTGATCGGCTTCACTACTGCCTCTGAACCGTTTCAGACTTTTTTCTGAACTCTGGCAAAGCTAAATGCTGGTGTTACTCACACTTCCATTTCCCCCTAAATAATTTACCATCCATCCTTCATCAGTCATCTCTGACAGTTTTAAATTAAATGTTATGCCTGGGGAGCCGTATTCCCATGATGATGGCCCTCTTATTCGGGATACAGTCGGTTACAGTTGACTGCGACCAGAGGTTGCAGTATGCGTTGTTAAAACTGGCAGTAATTGGCTGGAGAATCAGTGAGCCAGTGCCTAAGTGGATTATGTTTGTCACTAATGGCAGTGACTTGATTACGAGTTGAGTGAAAGTCGGAGGCACCATTACAGTCCAGTACAGCAGGAAACAGTCGGTCTCACAGACGTGGAAATTAAGACTAAAGGAAATCATAAGCACAACTTCTTTATTATAGAACTCATTTCAATATACTACATGGTTATTGATAGATAGGAGGACATTTACTACATTTCCAGGCACAAACATTTATGTTGTTTGCTGGTTTGAGATCTTAACTGCATTTGCTTCAAGTCAAACGAATTGGGAATCTGCACCACCGTTTAAAAGCTGGAAGTCACTTAGAAATGTCCTAATTTTTGAAAGAAAAGCAGTTTTTTTTCAATGAAGATCATATTAAATGAATGATAAATCCAGTGCAGACATAGTTAATGTGGTAAATGACTATTGTAGCTGTAAACGGCTGATTTTTAATGGAATATCTCCATAGGGGTACAGAGGAACATTTCCATCAACCATCACTCCTGTGTTCTAATGCTACATTGTGTTAGCTAATGGTGCTGAAAGGCTCATTGATGGTTAGAAAACCCTTGTGCAGTTATGTTAGCACATGGATAAAAGTGGGAGTTTAATGGGAAACATGGAATAGTTTGGGTGACCCTAAACTTTTGAACAGTAGTGTATCTGTAGGCCAGTATTATCAGATTTTATTTACTTGTTACAGATATATATGTATTGGTGTATATTTAGTCAGTGTCGGTATGTTGTTGTTGTCAATGTTTTTTTTTCTGAATAATAGGTAAATAAACCAAAAATTGCATAGTTTGTACAGTGGAGCAGCTCTGACTGCATTGTTTATTACAGTCTCACAGCACATGCAGCAGAGCAGGCAGCGGTGCGGAGTAGAACTCTGTCATACGTTACTAACTCATGAGTAAAATTAATTCTTGAGAAATTATTAAACAGTGATCCCATCATTTTCCAAATTTCAACTTTTCAATTTAACACTAACCTACTATATGTACACTACCAGTAAAACGTTTAGACTTCTCATTCAATGCTTTTTATTTATTTGTATTATTTTCTGGTTTACAATATAATTCCATATGTATTCTGTTATAGTTTTGATGTCTTCAATATTAATGTACAATGTAGAAAATAATTAAATAAAAACCATTGAATGAGAAGGTGTGTCCAAACTTTACTGGTAATGTATATAAATGCACAATATAGGGCTGTAGTGGTCCACAAAAATCATAGTTCAGTACAAATCTCAGTTGTGAGGTTGGCGTTTGGTCCGTTTTTGAAACTAACTGCTGTCACAAAGAAATTCCACACATGCAGAGGCTGTGATAATCCAGTACACATGCATCCACTGCTAATAAGGTTTGAGGTTCTAGTTAGATTTTAGTGACATTTAGGGCAAAAAATCCATTTCTGTTTCATGGACTCAAAATATATCAATCTAGGGTCAAATGTTCTCAGGAATCTGAAAATTGAGTCATTTATGCAAAATCTTTTATGATTTCCACAATAGCAGATGCACCACTCACACCCTCGTTGCATTTTGTTATTCCTCGCTGAAAGGCACATTTAACAACTGATCCAATACTGTGAAATGTTTTTCCCTTCATTGGCCTCAGAGTACTCATATGAAAGCTCATTAAGATTGAAGTCTTTTCTGGAGGAAAGCAGTTTGCCGTTGACTTTCCTGGACCTGAACTGTGAAGCACAGCCGTCACTGTATCTCTGCCAGTTACTTATATATCCTGGACACTTCTGCCTCAGTATTTCAAACATTCTCCTTTCAAAAGCTTCTGTAAAAATATAAAAAGCCTTTCCTTAGCTGTTCTGGCTGGATATGTTGACTTTATCATTGAATAAGTACGTGAATACGTGCAAAATTGGCAGACGTTTTCTAAAACAAATATGAAAACTTGGCTGTAAAAAAAACTTGATCTCAATTTATTAAAGTTATTAGGTTAAAACAATGTAAACTGCTTGTAGCCCATATAAATGGGTATCAGTGATTCAATTTTGGTTGCTCTACATTGACAATTGAGTGAATGCAAGTTTTTTTTACGACAGCATGTATTTTTTTCACAAACTGAAAATTGATGGGGGTAGGGTTAGTAAAAGTTATGATTTTACTTAGCTAATGTTAGAATACACTTATGTGTTGGGTACTGCTCTATTCCCAACTAAATTACAAAGAGACTGATGTATAGCACATGCAGATTTACAATTAAATCAACTCTATAGGGGGAATCAAAAACCAAATTCTTACCTAGAGTCTCAAAATTTCCAAACAAAATTGTCACCGGACATCTTGGGAAGAACTCGCTGGTATGACATCATTTCTAATTGCAACCACTGAAACTGATACTCACTCAAAAGAACACAACATTGAGCTCTTATTCTTAGGTTAATAGTAAGCAAGTAACCAATAATTTGCAAGCAGCAACAGGATTAATGTGTGTATTCAAATGATTTTGTCACCAAAATATGGTCATTTTCACCTACTTTTCAGCAAACATCAAGCAAAAGGTCACTAAAGGGCGAGTGATACACAATTTTTGGTGCTATAATCTAAAACTACACTATTTTGTCTATTAAAAAAAGCACTAGACATTGGATGTAAGGTACCCATTTATTCCACAGTATTTTTTTTCACACTGAAGTCACAAAAATGAAACTCAAACTTTCAACCTTACCAGTATCAGCTCATGTGTTGATGTCTGAATCTGTACTCCCTAAAAATAAGTATCAGCCCTACAAACCGAGCGTTGGTCAGCCTCTAACAGAGACACTGATCTTGAGTCGCTAATAACAAATTCTCTCAGGGGATGAACATATCCTTTGGTGCAGCGGTGGTGTTTTTGTTGTGTGGCGTGTTAAGTACAACTACCAAAACTTTACAAAGACTTTATCCTCTCAGGAGCTGCACAGATGGTGAAATGTCACCCAAACAAACTGGATCAGCTCCTCACATTGACAGAGCATCAATCTTCTCCCAGTCTTTCAATCACTCTTCCTTTTCTCGTTTCAGTCCCCTCTTCCTTTTGTGTCTCTCACACAGACATACAATATATTGGTCCACAGGCACACTCTCACTATCAATCCACTCCCGTGTAGCCCTAGTTATCTATTTCAGTTTACACTTTCAAACCACTTAATTAAAATGTCAGAGCAAACGCTTTAACATGAGATTTACAGCAGCTATTCTGGGCATCATCTTCGTTGTATAATGCTGTGCTAGTCACAATAAATCACCCGTACTCTGTTACTCTGTGTGTGTGTGTGTTTTCAGGGTTGTTGCTAGCTGGGAGGTCAATGCCTTAGGACATCCTGTGGTGCTGCCGCTGACGGTGTGTGAGGAGCTGCTGCAGGTGATAGATGACAGCAACGCCACGCTCCCTGCGTCCATGCGTTGCATGACGTCCTATGAGGTGAGACATTTACTGTGCACCGCGAGGCAACAGACGATGACCAACAAATGTGGATACGTGGCGTAGTCAGATGTTTTGATGTTTCTAAAATGCTTACGCCGATACTGTGCAATAAAAGCCAAGAGATGCTGAAGGTCTTCTAATTCATCTTCATCTTTTGTAGAAAGCTGTATTAGCAGCACAGCGTGGCTCGTTTTAGCTGACAGCAATCACTTACTTCACTTTTTGCTCACAGCACCCTGTTTTTTCCATTATTCAGTAACGCTTGACAGTGTTTTCTTTTTTTGTCCCGCCTTAATTAATTTCATGATTCAGAGCTTTCAGTTAACAGCCTTGCTTTAGGGATAATGTGGGCCAATTGCAAGATTTTACTTTTGTCAGCATTATTCAAGCTTCTATACACCTGTAATTGTGCAAAATGTGTATATTTAGCTCGAGCAGCCTTTGACTACAGAGTAGGAGGTGTTAACTTTGCTGACAGCTCTATTCTCCTCGCTGTTTTAAACATCCTGACGGGGTAATTAGCACTATTATCCTCCACTTCCTGCTCACAAAGTTTAGGATGCGACTCCTACCCCTTAAACAAGTTTTCCATCAGTTCAAAAACACAAGAGCTGGAACTGAGTCTGTAGAAGGAGGAAAATTTTCTGGCAATGAAAAAATAACATATTGAGATTTTTATAAGTCAAAACGGGTGTTTGCAGGGATGACTATGAATGAGAGTAAACCGGACTGATCCATGTAGAGTATATTCTGTGGCACTATATCTGACAGAAATCTACACATTTTCCTGTTAATATTATAATTACTCATTCAGTGTTGAAAGAGAACAGACCTCTGTGATCACTGCAGATAAAGGTGTAGAAACTGAAGTCTTTATAGAAGGTATAGTGTGCAAGATGAAGGAAATAGAAATAGAGATAATTAAAGGAAAATTTGGTCCTTATTTCTTTTTATTAACCTCAAAAATGTAAAAGCAGCGGAAAAAACTGGAAGAAACATAGTGTGTTGTAATATAATTTGCAGTTATTAGCATGTTGTAGCTTTGTAGCTCATTACATACACGTGTAGCCTAGCGTTACCTTACAGGTCAATAGTTGGCATATAATTAACTCCCTATCTAACATTACTGATTAGGTACAAAGGGCCCCGTTAACTACCAGGTGTTTGAAAGCCAGTCCTAATAGCAGTCAGAGTTTGAGCTAACATTAGCATCACAGCATTATTCATTATTGGATTTAAAACAACTAGCCAAAGCATTTTTCCAGCACAATAGTCACCAAAGTTCTCATCCTAAAAGCTTTTTCTCCTGTTTAGCAGAAAACTGAAACTGAATAAAATAACCTTTCAAAAATATAAACAGGTGTGTAAGCTAATCAGCAGCTAGCAAGGATGCTGCTTTTTTTACTGAGACAAATTTAACCTTTGTCATTTAACATGTCATTTGTCTGTATTTATTAAAGACGGCTTTTAGAGGGTTCTTGTTTTGTAATGCGTTAGCTCTGAACTACACAAAAATCAGTCAAAGAAGCTATTTTCAGCCACCTTGTAGTTCTAACGTTAGCCTAAATAAGTAAACCGGGCTCATTTTGAAGTAGCTTCCTTAAACACTAATAATTCTTTGCAGTGCCAAAGAAACACAAAAGCAGAAGGCTACATAAGTCATTCATTGTTTTTCAGTGAAATTAGGATTAAGATTTAAACTCTCAGTTTTATTTTCTGTTGCTAATGTTTGCCTCAAAGGCTAGAATGTTTTCATGAGTTAGAAAAGTGGATAATCAGAAGCATTCTAGTTTTAGTGTGTTAATGTTAATGTTATTGGGGCAGCCTGTTACTCCAACCTCAGATAGATGACAGACTTGGCTGGACTCAACTAAATAACCAGCTGTTGTTGGTTCTGGTAAATTCATTTATTGATAAGTAGAAAATGGAACATAAAGGTGATAAGAGAACATAATTTAACATAACACATAACATAACAGATATTAAGCACAGAATAAAATGAAAGTTAACAGTTTGTAACTAAGCTAAACACAAAGCAAAACAGCTAAACTCCCTAGCCAAACTTAAAACCGGGAACAACACCCACCACCAGTAACAAAAACTAATACAACAGTGCACAAAACAAACTAAAGAAAACCGGGGCCTCTGAACACACACACAGTACACGACGACTGTAAACTCTAATAAATACTAAACAGCTTCATTCCCTATGTTGGCCGACTGCTGATTGGAGCCTCAGTCTCTACTGAGACTTGGGGCTCCACTCCAAATCAGCAGCCGCACACAGAAGCTTCAGTTTGTCCGTAGTAACCACCACAAGTATCTACAGACCAAAGGACCACACAACAGCAGTACAGAGGCACCAGAGTGGACTGATCACCAATACAACCACCATGACTAAGAACCTGGTTACAGTTTTATGGACATGTGCAGTGATTGTGGGAGGAGGAGTCATGGTGATAGACCAATCCAAAGGTGGGAAGGACCACGGCTGGGAGGAGGTCTGGAGCTCCAGGTTCATCACTCCTCATGACTGCCAGCTGGGAATCTGGAGCTCAGTTGTCGAGGTGTTGTCAATCTACGCCATCCAGACAAAAAAAGGTGTTCAAAGGTCCTTTTCCCACACACGGCCATCACAGGCCGTAACAAGCCCCAGTGAGTCTACAAGAAGCTCGTGAGGTTTGAAACTGGAGCTGTAATCTTCTCTCATTACCAAATAGTCATGGCCAAACATCAGCTCACACCAAAGCCCCAGACCAGATTTGTCCTCCGATTGTTGGGAGGGATGAAACGCCGGTAGATCAGCCTGACCTCCGTCTGCTACAGCTGATAAAATCTATTTGGAAAGGTTGTCATCTCAGCTGGCAGAATTGATAGCTGGAAAAAAATGAACAATTTGTCTCTCGGAATTGCAATAAAGTACTTGTCGCGTTAAAAAAACGACTTTGAATTTTGACTGATCAGTCTGCCGCCCTTATCCTTATAAACCGACGGTGTGAGAAAAGAAAGCTTGACATAGCAACAGTAGGAGTCGTGGGTTTTTGAGCATTTAGGTCCGTCGAGGTTCTGCAGGCGGTTGAATAAATTACAGCACCTGAAACATTAAACTTAAATCTGTTCTCTACTAAACACAAAAGCATTTGCTTTGCACTTATGTAAACCAAAATTAACGTAATGTCAAACTGAAATGGAGCCATACTCCTCTGAGATGCAGCACCATGTCCTCTTATAAAAGTGGTATTTAGACCACCGTGCTTCCACCCACATTAGACCGGTATTCTAATAGGTTCCTGTATTGTTGTGTCTTACGTTCCCTGGGGATTATAGAGACAGACTGACATCAGAGCTGTTTCTCTTTTTGTTTTTCTTGTACAACGAGGTGATGAGATAAGGAGTATTGTTTTCTGAGGTAACAACATGACAGTGGTGGGCGGCTTTGCTGAAATGGAGAAGGCTACAGACACTGCGACCCAGATACAGGACACAGCATCTGTCTGGTGGCAGAAGCTGTTACAGCGGTAAAAAAAGTGTGATAAATGGACACACTTGAACACTTCCTGATAGTAGAAGCCCGTTGTGCTATAGGCGACAGGGGACGGGAAGGTAATGTGATCATAGAGCCATCTAGAATTACCGGAGATGGTCAGAGAGCCTCTAAGAGTCACTGTTTGAAAACCGCTCCAACGCCCTGAGGACCAGCATGCAGCGTGACAGCCGAGGAGCTAATAGTGGTCTGAAGAGTTGAATGTGTCAGAGAGGATGAGATGAAGACGTGAGGGAGAGAGAAACCAACAGGGGAGTAATTCTTTACTAGTGTTTGTCTTTAAAGGCTTATGTAAGCAAAGGGCTTCTTTAAAGGAACAAACGGCGTTGTAAACCTCCATCCATCCATTTTCTATACACTGCTTAATCTGACAGAGGATCGTAGAGGAGCTGGAGCCTCTCTCAGCTTAATTTAGAGGGAAAGCAGGATGCATCATGGGCAAGTCACCAATGCATTTGTAAACACTTTAAACTTATTTAAAGGGAATTATATATTGTTTTCATACGCTTAGTCCTCACTTCTAATAAAATTCAATGCAGCACAGAGAGCATTAGACAGCAAAAAATGGACGCTGATGCATAGTTTTTATGTATTTACTGGCTGACTGCTGAAGGTATTCTATTCTGTTGCTGACATGTGTGGAGAGAAACTCAGTTAAGACTTGTGGATGTCTTCACCTTAAGAAACCCCCCACCCCCACACAACCCTGATGAGGATCAGTAATGGATGGATATGAACTCTTGTTCTGATGACTGGCTGAATGAGATGTTCTGTCATTCTTCTGAGACTAGTTTTTCATCTGGAGAGGTGGTTGCTCTGTCTCTGTCTCTAAAATACCCCCAGAGGATTACTGTTGGATTCATGTTAGAACGCGTGTTGGGCCTGATCGTAGTTTTACGTTTTCCTTCTTTACAAACTGTTGTGTGATTTTGGCAGAGTGCTTTGCATCATTATCATGCTGGAATATCCCTCTTCACACAGGTTTTTGCAGCCTGGGAGTCAGTGTTTTGATCTATACCCACACATCAATGCTGCCATCTATAAAAGCCATCTCCCCAATACTTTTTGCACTCACACTCCCACCTCTGTGCTTCACTCTGAGGACCATGTGCTCACTGTTGTGGTTCTAGTCAGGTTGGTGCCAGAGATGCTGGACTCCATCTGTGCTGATTTCATTCATCTTTGTCTCATTTGAGCAGTGAATGTGGTCCCAGTACTCTTCTTGTCATGTACAACGAGCAAAGCATTTTTCCTTTGAAGGCCATCCATGGAGGCTGATGCTGTGCAACGTCTTTCTCACTGTCTGAGCTTTCACTGAAACTTTTAATTGCTGTACAAAGTCTGAAGCTCTTGCTCATCTGTTTTTCAGAGCTAGATTGTACAAGTTGGGGTCTCTGATTAGTGGTACTGTTCTATTCCTCCTGATTATTGCTGCAACTGTGTTTGAGTATGATGCAGATAGAAACGGCTTTTAGGTCCAACAATGAGAAGTTTCTGCTGTTCATCAGTCATTTTATTATCATGTTAATGCAGATAGAATAGTTAGTGATCACAGGTGTATTCACTTTTGTTGCTTTGGGTTTCTACTTTAGAGCTTGTAGTTTCTATATAGTCCTAAAGTATCTGTTTTTGATTGTTCATAAAAAAAGAAAGTCTCTTGTCCTACTTAGAAATAATAAAGTTATCGAGCAGTGATTGAGTTTTGAAACTCTTACAGTTACGTCACATTTCAAAGACGTGTTGGCTCACTGTCACTCTGTCAAGGCTCACTGGAACATTTGAATAACCACCAAGTTTAACTTACATTACAGTCAAAATGTCTGCTGTGAAAGAAAGACTGTACAGGGACTCTGGAAGTGACTCACCAAACAGAACGCAGACATGTTATTACTTTTACCTGCGGTTTTTCTGCCATGATGTCAGACTTTCAGCCACCGAACCAACCATCACAGCACACACTGTGGCTTTGTTCACAGGTAGCTCTGTTAAATGGGTGTCTCTTTGTATGTGTGTTTTTGTTTAATTTCAGTCTCTGTGAGTAGATCAAAGTCTGCATCATAAGCCACCCTGTTATTATGCTGCTGTGTTCCCGCCCTCCATCCCTGGGACTGCTGGTTTAATGGTGTGTAAAGTAGATCCAGCTTTGAGTGTCACTCTTGAGCCCGGGAACAGACATCACCTCCCTCCTCCTCCTACTTCATTAATCTCCTGCTCAGTCCCACAGCGATGGCATGTATGTTAGACGGGGACAGATCCAAAAAACGATCAAGCATCTTACAGTGAAGCTGAGGGGACATATTGATCATACATCGCCTCAGTCTTTCTGGAGCCAAAGCAGCATCACACCAGGAGCAGCTGCACTTTGTCCACTTAAATTACTTCCTCCAAGATGCGCACATCTCGATTCTTTGCACTTGGACCAATGCAAGAATTCAATTCAATTTTATTTATATAGCGTCAATTACAGTCAAATCGTCTCAAGACGCTTTACAGAACCCATATGCCTGACCCCCAGAGCAAGCCCAAAGGAGACAGTGGCAGGAAAACACCCTTTTAACAGGGAAGAAACCTCGAGCAGAACCCGGCTCTAAGAGAGGAGGAGTTTATCAACGGGGCACGGGTTTACTTCAGGATAGGACCAGTATCTCTATTTAATGATCTAAATGAGGCCAACATTGTTCTTTTATGGATAAAAGGCGAGTTAGTGTTGTTCACCACTAGTGGAATTGAAATGATGCAGTTAATTGGAATATGCTTTTAATGCATGACGAATTAATTGATTCCATGAATACTCCACCTGCAGAGTTGGAACGGTGTTGTATTTATTTTATTGTGTTTAAACAACACTTTATTTTCTCACAGTACTTAAATGCTGCTTTGTTATCATGGTTAGTAATTTAAGAGTCTCTACATGGACAGGCACTAATTGTTCTAACTGCATACCGTTTTACAAATTGGTTAGTAAAAACTGATCGGCAGTCTGTGGATATGTAGGTATACACTACCAGTCAAGTTTCAGAACAACCCCATTTTTCCAGTTTTTATTGGAAATTCTGCATGTTAATGTCTCATTGTGCTCTAAAATGAAAGCATTGAACAAATAACCAGTTTTGTTTTTGTTTTTGTTTTTTAAATCAATTTAGAAACCAAAATGTATTCTACACCTTTGACCCATCAAAGTTCCTCCTCTGGCAGATCTAACAGTTGAACTCACTCATTCTTTCCTCGATGGAAATCAAATGTTCTTCAGAAAGTTCTTCCAGCTCTGTAGCAGAAGTTCCCATAAATGTGAGGTTGTGTAGGTTCTTTGCTTCCACTCTTCTGTCCAGTTCATCCAAACCAGCTCCATGAGGTTTAAGTCTGGACACTGAGCTGCCACTCCATGTTCTAAACCATCTGGTTCTTTGTTCCTGAGGTGGTTCTGCAGAGCTTGGACTGATGTTCTGGGTCATTATCTGCTGTAGGATGAACCCCTGACCAACTAGAACATAGAAGAACCAACCCTGGATCCAGCAGAACAGCCCTGGACAATCACACTTCCTCCTCCATGTTGGACAGCTGATGCTCCACACTGAGGAACCATCCTTTCTCCTGCTGGACGGCTACAAACATCCTGCTGCTTAACCAAAGATTTCAGATTTAGATTCATCAGTCCATAAGACCTTCTTCCAGTCTTCAGTAGTCCATTGGTGGTGTTTCATGGTCCAGGAAACCTCTTATTCTTATTCTGATGCTTTAGTAACGGCTTTCTGCTGCAGCTCCACCTGTCAAACCTGCAGCTCCAAGTCTTCTCTCCACAGTTAAACTGAGACTTCTTCCTACAACCTCTATGAAGCTGATTGAAGCTGTTGTCCTGGGAGCTCCTATCTCCAAGCTGTGGACTCTTAGAAGCTTGTCTTCTGATTCTGCTGTGGCTTTGGGTCTTCCAGACTTATCAGAGTTTCCTCCAGTTTCTGAGCCTTTTGATGGAGAAGAAAACTGGACTCACTGACACCTGGACTTTCTTTGCAATTTCTCTGTGAGAAGACCTCCATTTTGAAGTGTCAACTCTTCATCCATTGCTTTTCTAATTTTCCACCATTCACCACTGCCTGTTCCAACTCTTTCTCTATTTCGTCTAGCTATTTCAAACTTTTGTCCATTGTTGTAGGCTGATTATTTGAACCATTCATGTGTTACTTTATGCCAGTAGACCTGTTTCATGGCAAACATTTAACATAACAGAACCCCAGTTCCATCATTCATGAAGCCAGCATGCTGAAGACCAGGACCTCGACACAGGTTCACCTGAATGGGATGTAGGCATTTTTTTAAGTGTTTTTCATGTCGAAATTAATTGTCAAAAATGTCTTTAACTTTTTTAACAGCTGGTATTTTAAAGCAGCTTATTTTTGCTATTCTCTCTTTGCAAACTATTTAATCCGTATGCCTTCCTTGTTTGCAGCTTCATATTTTGACTAGTAGGTGAGTTTATCTAGAGCTGGTTTTAGTGTGGTATATTGTACTCAGGTTGGTGGGAGGTGTGCTCTGTACGGGCAGCACATTGTGGGTGACAGGTTTCTGGTTCATGTAACATTGAATTTATCCATTTTTAAAATCAGCATTGTACTGATTTGTCACTTGGTTTGAATGTTTCCTCCTAAACATGAAATGTGGATGTATATTTTCATGAAAGTCATTATTTCTATTTTTAGGTTAGTTGAGCTGTGCTGTAATCTTTTTTTCAGTGTACATACAGGATGATTAGAGGAAGGCGTCAGAGTGGCTCTGCTTTATGAAATGAAATGTTTTTCTCCGTCTCATAACTAATCATGCTGAAATATAGCATATGGAAGGTAAGAGAATGCTGCTCATTAATCAGCTGTGAAGCAACGCTCTGGCTGATAATAACTGGATGACAGCTGCATTTACTGGCTGTTGGAGATAATCTGAAGCAGTAACAGAACATGTTGAATTGTCAGCATCTTTGCAGCATCAGTCATTTTGTGTGCCCCTAAGCTGGAACCAGTTTTTTATGGAGTTAGAACAGTCTCATAATTCACAAATGCACACAGAAGAATTCACACATGTGAACTGGGATTCACAAATGTAAACTGCCATCCACAAATAAATTAAGAAAGTTCACAAATGTATTTCTGCATTCACAAACTGCTTTTGTGTGTGAATCTTTTTTGAGACTGCTCTGCCGTCAGCTCGATCCACAAATGCATTTTTTTCAACACGGAAGTTTCTGTAGCCAATCAGATGTCTCCCTCCTTTCAGCCAATCACAAAAACTCACCCCACGTGGGGGTGGGTGTACTGTTCAGCCAATCATATGAACGCGTCCGCACAGCGTTATACTTCACCGTGTCATTGGGCTGAAGAGTGAAGCTGCCCGTCGGAGAGACCATGGCGTCTGATGGGGACAATAGACCCTTTATTTGTTTACAAACATTGTGACGTTTTTTGTGGCCGGGGCTTATGCTGGAGGCAAAAGCTGAGCGAGAAGTCAAGCGGGACTGGGAGTGTATAGTTTGCGCTGGGAGTTTGCAGCGCAAACTCGAGCATTTTTAACCCGTTAAACTTCAGTGTACCGCCGGCGGTACACCTACTAATTTGCATAGGAATTTAAAGAATGTCCGAAGACTGCAAACGCGAATATATAAACATTATACGCCGATGGAAAGCTTAGATTCTCATGAATCCGCCGGTATAAACCACTTTCAGATGTGATTACCACAGCGGATAATATAAACACACTTGTCCGACAAACAATGAATATCCATCCATCCGTTCTCTATACAAATAAAAAAAATATGACGAGAAATACAGGGAATATTGGACGCGCATCGCGAGGTGCATTTCCTTTAAAACGACCGATTCGTGGATTATATACCGACTTCAAGACATGTTTTGGACAAAATAGTTTACTGGCTTGTGTCCTCTGGATGTCCAAGGTTGGATTATGGCCGTTTTTTGTGGAATCTTTTTTTGTGTGTGTAATAATGAACCCGGAAATGTGAGTCGCGCTGTGTTCGTTGAAGCTGTGTATAGAGAACGGATGGATGAATATTTGTTGTTTGTCGGACAAATGTGTTTATATTATCCGCTGTGGTAATCACATCTGAAACTTCACTCTTCAGCCCAATGACACGGTGAAGTATAACGCTGTGCGGACGCGTTCATATGATTGGCTGAACAGTACACCCACCCCCACGTGGGGTGAGTTTTTGTGATTGGCTGAAAGGAGGGAGACATCTGATTGGCTACAGAAACTTCCGTGTTGAAAAAAATGCATTTGTGGATCGAGCTGACGGCAGAGCAGTCTCAAAAAAGATTCACACACAAAAGCAGTTTGTGAATGCAGAAATACATTTGTGAACTTTCTTAATTTATTTGTGGATTGCAGTTTACATTTGTGAATTCTTCTGTGTGCATTTGTGAATTATGAGACTGTTCTAACTCCATAGTTTTTGGGGTTGTTTCTGGTTCATGTCCTCAGGGAGGGGTGGAGTCACACCCATGGGTGGTATCATCTTAGCATCATTACATCGGTCAGTGGCTTTGTTTGTTTAGCCCAGACAAACATCCTCATCTGTTATCTGTTTAACTGCAGGACAATCCTTTGAGTTTAACACAAAACATGCTTTTTCCATCATGTTCTACTTTCCCTTACCTCTTTCAGTCTGTTTCTTTGTGTGTGCTGCTTGCCAAGTTTGAAGTGTTGTGATAACAGAACACTGGCACTGAGCATCAAAGAGTGTGTTTGCTCTAAAGACTTCCTTAAACCAGCCTCTTGTCATTGTCTCAGCGCCTTTAATACCCAGACTATACCTTCCATTCTGTTAAAAGAAACCTAAAGAGTTGGTTTGCAGAGATGGGAATAAAACTACCAAAGGTAATCTCTCACAGCTTGATGTATTTCTACTGGTGATATTTTATATTTCTCTGAATTCCAATCAGATCAAAGAACTCTAACATCCTTAAGCATATTATGGTTGAGTGTTGTGGGCAGAGCTGCATCCCTAAAGACTTCATAGAATTTTAACACTGATAAGAACAAACTATCTGAGAACCATTTTTGTGCAGGTTCTCATAATATAAACAGTGGATTTTTAAAAAGAAAAATCTCCACAGGGAAGCTTGTTTCCATGATTCGTCCTTTCAGATCTTCCACTAGCATGGAGTTCACAGTTCATGCTATGGAGGAACTGGAGTCCAAAGCTCCACCATGTTGGCAGCTTATCTTTGTTATCTGCATATGAGCAATTACTGAGAAAAGCAGATGACTCATTCTGACAGACTTTGACAGATGTGTTAGATCGCTTGCTCTCCGTGGGTTGAACATCCTACGAATGTTAAGCAGGGTCCCAGTCATACTGTGGGTCCCTCTGAGAGAATACTGTAAGATTTTCTTCTTATTTATACAGTTTATTATCTGGAATAGGTCTGCACTAAAAGTTATTTATTAGAAGTTCATCTGCTGATTAGTTTCTCCATTAATCATTTAGTAGCTCCTCAGATAATGGTAAAGCATCAGTTTCCCAAAGTGCAAGTTGAAATGCTTGTTTATTTTAATAATGATTTAGTATCACAAAAAGAAAGAAAGTGCAGGAAGGTGGTCCCTCAGGAGGAGGACTTTCTGGATGCTTGGGTTTTTCTAGGAGCTCCAACTTCCTCCCACAGTCCAAAGACATGCTTGGTAGCTGAACAGGTGTGATTGTGACCCTAAATAGTTGCATTAGCCTTGAAATGGACCGGCGACCTGTCAAGGGTGTATCCACCTTTTACACATTGTCAGCTGGGATGAGCTCCAGCCCTCTGCAGGAGACAGCGGCTGATGGATGGGGAAGGAAACGCTGCAAAGAACATTTGAGACCCTGGAACCAGTCAACTCTCACCTAAAAATGTCCTTAAGATTTATCGATAATCAAAATCGTGAACATTTTTTTGATTGACCATTAGACTAATTGATTCAGTTCTAATTAACCAGTGTGTCTTTTTGTCTGAAGTGCTTTGGCCGCAGTGCTCTACAATATATCCAATATATTGATCAAAAAGACCTTCAGTTGATGGATCAGTCCTTATTAAACTGAAGCTGTATTATCTCTGTTTATTCAAGCAGGTTAACAGGAAAACTCACCTTTACATAGCCTTCATTATAAAAGTTTTAAAAGGAATAATCTTTTCATGCCCTGAAATGTTTATTTTTCCATCGGCTTCCTTCTCTGAGGGATCGGGCCCTCTGGGAACAGTCCTTCCTCGCTGCTCCATCCAGGCTCCCATCCCTCCGGTTTCTTATCACGCTGTGTCTTCTTTTCTCGGACTCGGGGCTGTTAGCAGCAGCTCACCTCTAGTTACCGTTTCTTATCATTTGTATGAATTACCATTGATGCGCTTGAGTGGTGAGCAGACACTGGCATGGGGACGGAGAAGACAGGGCCTTGAGTGAGGCAAACGCCCTCATCCATCATCCCAATATAGAGCCCTCAGTGGAGCGCAGCCATTGTCTGCAGCAGGCAAACACCCAGAAATAGCAGATGGAGGAAAAGAGAGAGAGGACGGGGCTGAGCTGATCTGTTTTCTGGGCTTTGTTTATCCCAATGTGTGTTTTTGAAGTTGATTAAATTCCTACCACCTGTGGTTTTTTTGTTGTTTGAAGGCACCAATTACAGATAATGTGTTGCTGTGCTGATCAGTCGACCAGAGAGATCCAGTACATCTGTGCTTTGGGGAGCGAAAAATTCTCATTGCAGAGTGCAAAACAGGCATATTAAATGCTAAAGTTAAACCAATTTTATTGGACTCTTCTCCGTCTCAAGTTTCTCATAGATTTTAAGCCTAACTCGACTTTTGTTGTTCCCAGGTGGCGTATCTGAGGCTGTGAGGTCACAGCAGAGAATCCAGGCGCTCAACTCCATCCGTCGCTTTTTATAAGGAATCAGAGAGCACCTGGGACAGCTGAGAGCGGAGCCTCTGAACATGTACATGCACTGTTTCTGTAAGTTAAGGTACCATCCTGCACAGATTAGTATGAGAATGGAGTTTAACTGCAGAGGAAATGCAGCGAGCGTGTGAGAGCTTGTCCAGCATGTCAAGTCGTAGTTTCTGGTTGTCTGTTAAAATGTTTGGTGGTGTGTCATCACTTGCAAACAGATTTGTGTTGAAACAGGATGCTGCCAGGTTACGAAAGATCCAGTAGATGTAAAATAAGAACACTGGAGCTCTTTTCTCATGGAATAGGTTTCTTTTTCGTTAATATTTTCCCATGCTTGTATAATTATCCCAAACTGTATTAGAATCATTCATAATCCAGTATCACAAGTGGTATATTTGTCCGTTTCTTTTTGTACCTTTTTCAACACAATTAAACAGTTGTGTTTTCTAAAGAATCATCTTTTGTGTTTTTTCTGTCTGCTGTTGAGCACTGCTGGTTCCTGTGTGGGACATTGTTCTTGATGAAAGCTTATTATAGAGGCACTTCAGCCCTGGGGTACAGCAGCACGTCCTCCACTTGAGTGTAATTACAGCTTGTGAGGCTCTGTGATTTTTGTCTAGTTGTGGGTTTATTTATGAGTGTGTGTCAAAGCTTGATGATATTTATGTAACATGCGTGGTAGCAAGAATCATTGTGAAGATGTATGGTAACGCTGAGCATGGCCCTTTTCTTTTGGAATATCACACGCTCTTCACCTTGTAGAGTTTGTCATGATATGATGGGCTGGTCAAGTAGGTTTTACAGAATGTTCAATGGGAGCACTTTGAAGACACGTAGCACCATAAACCCAGGGTATCAGTGTTGGTTTGGTGTTCAGTCAGTCAGACAGTTTGGTTCAAACTAAAATATCTTCACTACTACTGGATGGATCGCCATGAAATCTTACACAGACATTCATGGTTTCCTATTAATGCTTATTTGGTGATCCATTGACTTTTCCTGTGTGACATTTTTCGTTTTGACTAAAATGTGTCCATACAGCTGGTGGATTACCTTGAAACTGATTGCAGACATTCATGGTGCCCAGAGGTTGTTTTCATTTCAATCTCTTGTCTTGATCCACTACTTTCGTTTATGATCAACTACCTGCCAAACTGATCATGCCTCAGCTAGTTCTGATTACCATTAGCAATTAGCATCCTAATGTGCTAAGCTAAGATGGTGAACATAATTCTGAGCATGGTGAAGCTCAAAGTAGTTGTGTGGAGAACAGTGTCACTGAGCTGCTGGTATCATAGTCTTGTTTATGTGTCAGAAAGCTGTTTTAAGATGTTTTTTTGCATATTTTACATTTATGTTATGATGTTTGGATCAGTGTGACATTTCAATGCTTTAACTTTTACCATAAATCAAGCTGAGACCATTTTTTGTGTTTGGTAGAATAACTGCCTGCAGAGCCCAGCCGGTTGAGTAAAGCAAAAGGATCTATTGCAGATTGCTGTTGGAGCCTTTTATGCTCACACCTCTACTTCATGGCTCATGAATACAGCATCTAGTCTGCATAGGTTATCTCTGACCAGCAGTGCAGCATAATATGTGCCTCCATGCCTGTTTTTACAAACCTCTAGTAGAGACGAAGGGACAGTTTTTTTTTCTACTCCTGACTGCATGCCTGGATCCACTGAATGCTGATGTGGCAAGTGACAATTACTTTAAAAAATACAAAGAAGTATTGAGCCCCCTGAGGCAGCAAAGGAGAGAGTGAATTGGCTAATTAAATACATCTAACGCTGAACCGTCAAGGGGTTCTCATTTCCTATCTGCCCTTTTTCCACAAGTGCAAATGAAGTGGGCTCTAAATAACCCATTTGTTTCGAGCCCGCTGAGCAGAAGAAGCTACTCCACATTACAGGCTGCTGCTGCCGCTTTAAACACACCAACAGATACAGTCACCCAGAAGCCTTCAGGAGTTGCAGGCACTCTTTGTCTTTCTCCCCATGATGATAGACAATAGAAGTGTCAAATTAAAAGTTTTTGGCCAGGAGACTCCCGTCTGTTGACATCATGCAGCTCATTAGCCTTTTCAGACAGTTAGCGCATGAAAAATATCAGTCTGAACAAAGGTCTACTACATATTCTGCCTAAGTAATTGCTGCTCCATGGTTGGAGGACAGGTTTTGCTTGCTCCTCTTTTACATGTACTGCTGATGTGCGATAGATTTAAGGAATCTCAAAAGCAGCTCGCATGAATGGCAATACACCGACACTGCTGCATCTTTCCTAATGAGTAAACTTTTAAACCAGGTCTTGGTGATTTGCATGTCTGAAAATTATAATCCACATATGAATAAAAGTTGGGGCTGCACAGTGGCTTGATGGTTAGCACTTTCACCTTGCAGGTATACGATCCCAGGAAGGCCAGGACGCGCACTGGGGATCTTAAAGCTGCGAAATGAAAGCCACAGTGCAGCCCCAATTTTTCATTCCGTATAATATCTGTAAATTTCTACACAATCCATACAATAGTTGTCAGAACCTTTCACTAATAACCACAAACATCAGTTTCATGGTGGCACGAGACCACATGTCTGAAGTCATTCAGTCATCGGGAAGGTATAAAGATATTAAATATTTTACCAGATGCCTGAAAACCTAGACCCAGGGATAGTATAATGGCACAAGATGAAGAATCTTGGCATCATCGAAGTCTCCTGAGTTCATCCTCTGGGAACCATGAATGTCTTCAGCAAATACTGTCATTGCATCCAGCAGTTACTGAGGCATATAGTACATAAAGCTTAAAAATGTCTGCTCCTTTATGGTTTGAAGGAAGTCAGGAGACCTTCTAAGTCAGCAGGCTTCATCCTATGGTGACCATGAATGACTGCAAAATCTCACTGCCATCCATGCTGTATAGATATTTCAATCTGAACCAAAGCAGTGGACCAACCAACAAACGTTGCGATCCCTGGCTCTGTGCAGCTAGCACAGTGAAATACAAATCTATTTCTACAATCTGAAGGAGCAAAAACAAATATTTCCTATCGTCCTGAATCTTACTTGGCCTTTCGTTAGCAAACTTTCTGTCCTTGAGTACTTAGGCTGGTACTAAACAGTGCAAATCAATGCATTCCTTCAACCAGAACTGCTTCCTCTCTGACTTCTCACCCATCAGAGATGAATGTCCAGTAAAACTACACATGGCACTACGCATATGGACAGATCAAGTCTACGAACGCGACAGTATGATTTTCAAATTGGATTTTCCAGGTCTTTGCCTTTGCTAATGGCTGTGATATTATTTTCGGATTAAGTGAGACAGCGATGTGTGAGATTACAACGTGGCCACTGTAGAAAGAAGAGATCCTTTTGGGAGAGGTCAAGCCATGAAGCTTGTCTCATCTCTGAGAGGAAATGAGGCATTAGATTGAGTTCCCGTTTCAGTCACCCTATCCTAATGGGTCATCTATCCTGAGAATCTTAAAGTTGTTCTCGAAAGAGGAATCACAGAATCTTTGCTCTTTCCTTCTTTTACTGAGTCACTGTGAAGGTGGAAAATATAGATGAAGAGCATTGTGACGCAGTCAGCGTTTGTCCTAACCATAATTTTTATAGGGTTCCAAAAAGGTTATGAACTGCTCTATGACCCTGCTCTTCCCTCTGGACCATCAGATTTGTCCGTTTAGTGAAAGGCTGAAATATCTCAACTACTGGATGGACGACCTTGAAATTACGTATGGATGTTCATGATCCACAGAGGATGGACTCTTATGTCGTTTATCTAATGCGACTAGAACATCAAACTTTTTACTAATCGCTTATAACAGATGGTTTAGTACAAAATTTGACATACTTCTATGGTTTTTGAATGATCAAATACCTCTTGTTGTATTATGACACCATGACAAACATTGACAGATTTAAACAAAATGCCTTAACAGCTACTGGGTGGATTGACATGACATTTAGTACAGACATTCATGGCCATTGTTACGGCTGCACCAACATCCACATGACTGAGGTCGGTTAACCCAATGGACCAACGCACTTTGGTGTCTTGATGATGGTATTAGATATCATTTTATCTAACATACTTGTGGTTTATTTTAAATTTGGTCATTCCATTTCAAGTGTGCACTCTTCATTAACTTTTTAATTTTCAACATTTACCCTAAACTGTCAATCACCCACATGGAAAAGTTTTTTTCTTGCTGTTTTTGTGACCGTGAGCAGAATTACATGAAAACTACTCAGCTAATTTCCATGAAACGTGGTGCAGAGGTGGAATGTGCATAGAGGAAAAGCCAATTAAGATTTTTGTTTCTTTACATGCTGTTTGAACCATATGTCTGATTTTCACAAAAGAGGATCAATTTGATTCCTTGGATCAAGAAGAGCTTAAAATCCCACATAACACAGTTAGGAGGTGGGAACATGCATTTTGTCAAATCTTTTTTTTGTTTAAAATGCTATTTCTTCAATATTTTGATTTCTGAACAAATATCTTCCAAACGTCATTCTTAGCTCTATTTTGTGTTAATTAGCAAATATTAGCGTGCTAACGCGCTAGCCTTCATGGTTCTCAAATGAAGGAATAACAGTCGTTGTGAGCATGTTAGCATGCTGATGGTAGCATTTAGCTGAAAATGCTGCTGCCCAATAATGACCTCAAAGAGCCTTCAGCATGGCCACAGACTCTTAGTCTCATTTCACTGTTTTCTTACCGTCTTTGCCTCTGGCCCCCCCGATGTCCACATAACTTTACAGCCACCCCCTGTTCCCACACCTCTCACTCTGCTGCTCCCCCATCCAGGCATTCAAACTGGACCATGGGGCATAACGGTGAGCCTTCAGGGGCTCATTAGTCTGTCCATTGTCTCAGTAAGCCTCAGCAGCAAACCTTAGAGCAGGCGAAGGCCACAGAGTCAACCTGCTCCTGGGGAGGAATGACACAGTGAGCAGGAATCAAAAAACAAGTCCAAACAGACATCCAGAAAGCACACAGAAAAGTGCTTACTGTCATGGCTGAGTGGTCTGATGTGAGAATACAGTAGATGAGAATGAAACCTGTCAGATGCATCAGCAATATTTCTGTTGTTTAGCTTCCAGGATACAAATTGGCTTTAGTGCTATAAAACCTCATTTCCAACTTTAGAAAGAAAGTGTGGAGGTAGGTGGGCAGACAGACAAGGATTGAGTTGAAAGCACTGGTCTGATGGGCAAGAGGCATTGTGAGCTGACAGCTGACAGAGGAGATGGAAGCCCTGCTGGAAGTAGGGAGTTAGGATGCTGTTTCTGCTGCTGCTGCAGCTTGATATCTCCTCCAGCCTGAGGGAAGATGAATCAGCTGCTTCTCAGTCTGGAGACAGGAGCTTTTGCCTCACTGTCGGGGGGCAAAATGCTTATCAGCGGTTACGTTCCAAATGTATTATGGAAAAATAAGCAGTTCAGTTTCCTGTTGCTGCTAATCTGCACTCTTGGGGAAGATGCATAGTGTGTTTTCTAGAAGGCTGTGATTCAAAATGAAGAAAATGCTTGTGCTGCAGGTAGAAACTGGGCATAAAATCTAACATTCACATAGACAAAGACACAAAATAAGAGACTTTAAGAGGCCACCAGTGGCTGATGATGCAGTGTTGTAACAGACAATATGTGGCAGAATACAGACTTGTGTTCTAAAAGTGACATCTTTTAGGTATTTAGCAAAGACCGATCTTTCAGCTGTGTCCCATCGATGGGATGACAGCTATATGGACCGCTGTAGCTCTGCTGCAGGGAGGATCTAAATGAGGGATGAATAGAATTGGGAACAGGAAGAGACGGAGAGGGGGATGCTAACGACAGGGCAATCAGTCAGCACTCACGGCTGAGACAAATGGTCCAATCTACAGACTCAAGTCATCTCTGCATGCCTCATGGATGGAGTGGCTTAAGCTAAAGTGTGGCTCTTCTTTTTTGGCTGTTTTGGATCTTCATAATGAGAACAAATGATTTAAACAGCACTTAATCTTTTGTGACCGCTGATAAGTGGTTTATTAGCTACATAATACTTGACAAAGGTTCTTTGTTGTAAGACATTTCTAGCTGGTTATTCATAATTATAATGACAATCATCCTCCGTGTTCCAGATGCTCGGCTCAGAGTTTTGCGTCACATCTTTGATGCAAATTTGGCTAATGAACCGTTCCAGCAGCGCCTGTTGCTTCGGCCCAAACAGTCGTTGTGGTGCCAACTGTACAGAGCCTGAAACGGACTCGCTGACCTTATGAAGGAGTGTTTGTGTGTGTTCGCGTGGCAGCTCATTTTCCAACGCCTCCAGAGAATCTTCCCATTGACTTTGTATCTAGGTTCCATTCACATCCTGTCTAAACACATGCTGAGTGTCTACAGCCTGTGCAGAGGCTGTACTGTGGTGTCTTCAGATAAATGCTACTGTCACACCCACAGTAACCATGGTGACACCAATCCTTAGTCAGCTATAAAGTTTTCTTCCTCGTTTTAGCATCTTGGCATCCAAGATTTGATGAGTAACTCAACTAGAGCCAAAGCTGATGGTAAGGCATTAGTCATAAACCAAAAAACGTGGAAAATGACTTGATGTTTCCTCTAGATGAAAAGTTGTGAACATCAAAGATGGTTTAATTAATCCAGAGGGAGATGTAATGAAATTTATTTTCAATCCACTTGATTTAATTGTCACCTCACAGTTGGTCTGTTAACAAGGAGAATCTTAGAGCTCAAGTTTAATTTGCTTTGGTTAATCTAATTTAGGAAAGGTTTTATAAACAACCCTGTCTTCCAGAAAACGCATTCCCCTACAATTACACTGCATCGTCATTAGTCATCATTCATTGTTGTAGAAGAATTATTTAGAAGCCAACATATTCTCTTTAAGTGTGATGCAGTAGGAAAGCCTTCCAGCCTCAAAGTGGTTCTCAAACCAAAACTACGTGGAAAAGTTTAGGAAAATACACTTTTATAAATGCATTGAACTGGTGCCTAGATCCCTCAGCTGGTTGAGCAGACGACCCACAAACAGAGCTTTAGTCCCCGATGCAGCGGCCTGGGTTCAGTTCCAGCTGTCTGAACCCTAAAACTTTACTGCAGGTCTTCCCCTCATTCTTCTCCCTACTTTCCTGTCTGCATCTCTACTAACCTGTCTAGTAAAGCCAACAAAAGGCCAAAAATTTAACTTAAAAAAAAATCCATTGACCTTATTACTGTAGGCATTATTTTGATGGGTTGGAGTGACATAATTATATTAGTAATTATCTTAATGTTTTGTGTAATTTGAACTCATATTTCTGTGTCGGTTGATTTAAAGCTACAGCGTCCTCCATAATTATTGGCACCCCTGGTTAAGATGTGTTCTTTAGCTTCTAATAAATTCAGTTTTTCTCAAAATAATATAGGACCACAATGAGAAAAGAGGAAAATCCAACCTTTAATTCAAGTGCATTTATTCAGTGGAGAAAAAAAATCCCACATTAAGAAATAATTCTTTTACATCAAATCATGTGTGCCACAATTATTAGCAGCCCTGATGTTCAAACTTTGTACAACCCCCTTTAGCCAACAAAACAGCACCTAATCTTCTCCTATAATACATTTTTCTACTATTTTCAGTGTGAGTATGCTTCTGCAGTAAAAATTGAATTTATTTTAAGGTTTTCAACACATCTTAACCAGGACTGCCAATAATTATGGCGGACGCTGTAAATGAACTTAAAGACACTGACTTGATGAATATATTTTTCTTCACCATGAGGTCAGTGTTGCCCTCCCTCCACTGGAGCAATTTCATTTTTCAACTTAAAAACTTGTGATAATTAAGTACGTAAAACTTTTAAAAAATCCTTTTAAGCAAACATACAAACGTCAGTCTGTTTAAGTCATTGTTAGATGTACAGCATGTTTACAACAACAGCTGTTATGTGAAAGAGCTTACCAGTAAAATCAGTAATATTGGTTGTGCTGTGTGTAAGACCTGATCGTGTTATTTATGCAGTGATTTCACATTTAAAGGGTTAAAGCCCAAAATAAATTCTATAAAATATTACTTTACTATAATACATATTAAGGCAGAGATGCCACAGTCCTGTTATGGAGGTTAATATAACTAATGTCTCACCAAAGCTCAGACAGTTCAGTGTTATTAGTAACAGAGGTTCATCTACAGTAACTAATATAAATATTAGCTCCACAGCATTAATAATTATGAAAAGTAACCTGACTCATTTTGGACTGAAGCTGTGACCCTGCAAACATTAAACATGAAAAATGATTTTTATAAATGTCTGTGTGTCGTATTAAGTGGTAATTAAACCTTACTTTAGTTTCTGATGAAAAGCCAATTCAGTTAATCAAATGCAATCTAACAGTTAAACATGTTTTCATTAGAAGTTGCCTTAACTTAAAAAGATTGATGTTTTTTATGTTTGACAAAAGATGATTTCTTTAAAAGTGTAGCATACTGTGGGTTAAAGTATGACCATTTCTCAACATATCTAAAGCCTCACCTACCTTTTTCTACAATAAAGTTCAAAGATATGTTGATTTGAAATGTATTTGGGAAACATGACTCACATAATCCAGCAGAAAATATCTTTTCCAGCCAAATGCAGCTGAGCATGCAGTTCTGCTGTAGGCGAATGTGGATTAAAGGACTGGACTGTTGAAACAAAGACTGCACATTAGCCACCGTTTATTTTTTCATAAATCTGCAGTCACGTCAGTAGTAAAAGACAGTCTCTCTAAAAGAAAATCAAACAACCACAGTTGAAGCCTTTTTTCCCTTTTCTTTGGCTTCAGGCTGCATCACATGTCTCGTTGTGCTTCCATCCAGATGTGTCCAGATCTGGTTTGTGATGTCCACTGGAGGTCTTAAATAAGAAAAGCTCCAGACTATTTCAGATCAGTGCATTCGTCTAGCGATGTCAGGTCACCTCATAGTGACACTAGAGCATGGCTGAAAACACTGACGCAATATACACACCACCCCCATGTGTGAAAAGATGAACTCAACTGAATCTTTCCAACATTTCTAGGACACAAGACAGACTGTAGCCAGAGAAAGACCAAGAGAATAAGGCATATTGCTCAGCACATTTCTCTGCTGTCCTCCCCCTCTCTTTCTCCACTAGTTTGAGCTGATTGTAGCCTGGAGATACTGAGGCCTTCTGTTTGTGGAGCAGAGCTGACCTCTGGAACCCCACAGCAGCACAGCTTTCACATGATAAACCCAAGAAAAGTGGAAACCTGGAGCCAAAGCGAAGTGATAGGCAGAGACACATTCCTACTGGCCAACCAGGATGGTCGCCACTGTTTCTGTGTGCATTCATGCCAGTTTGTGTGTTCCCCATTTCCACTTGCCAGAGAGAGGCCTTTAGTCCGTTCCAATATATTCCCTCAGTCTATCTTTAGATGGGATCCTGTGTGACGAGCCCCGTTTTCTGAATGGTTCCAGGACTGACGAGGCATTGATGTTTTGAGCGTCCCGCTTCCCGGAACGTCTCCCAAATTATAGTTCCCCCTGCATGCAGGTGTCCCTGGTAGCCAGGTCCATCAGACAGAAGCCTTTTTCAGGAGAGGCTTTATCGCTGAGACAGAACAAAGACGCTCACTATCCCACAGAGGCGACAGGTGGAGGGAAGGACGGTTTGACAAGTTGAGAGTATCGTCTCATCTGCTTTCTTGTCAAAGTGTCCCTTCCTACAACTCAGGGAGGAAAGTAGAGTATGATGTTTATTCTTCACATGCCTTCCCTCAGTATTACCGTAATTGTCCTTGGTTGGTTTCAGAAGTCTAAGTGATGCATATTTGAAAGTGTTTAAAACTGGCATAACAGCTAGAGGACACAAGCAGGATTTGAATTAATCACCATTTCGAAAGGTTGTATTGATGGTTGAGAATGGAAGTTTTCAGTCAAAAAAAGTGTTTTTTGAAACAAGGCCTACCCACAACTTCCCTAAATCATCCCCTCATGCCTTTTCACCTCCTTCTGTAAATGATAGGAAAAACTCTCCTGTCACGCTTTGTGTGCACATCTTTGCATAATTTTCATGCTATTTAATGAAAAGCCTGGAAACAAGGCTGCGTTATTCAGATGTAAGAACCTGAATGTTGGGCCTGCTGGTCTCATCTGTAAGGCTGCAGATCTCACTACACATTGTGTCGACTTTAATAGCTTCTGTAGAAAAGTTAGGAAAGGATTCGCTTACTGTGCTGTGGTCTGTGTGCAGAGAATAAATCATGGTCATGATGTGCAGCGTTTAATGTCATTTTTTACAAAGAGAGCGAGAGAGCGGTTTATTCTCCTGCTTTAATTGTAGTGCATGTGATTATCTGCAGCAGATAGCAGCGACTTTTTCACCAATAATGTCTTTTTTAATTACCATACTGTAGTTTTGAATGTCACTGTTAGCAGTGCCACACTGTGTCCTCAGCACATTTTCATAAAGCGATCATTTTAACTTAATAGTACCAGAAAGCAGGAGGACTGTGTTTCTCCTTCCATATTAAGATGAAAACTGTCACCATTTCATACAGACAGAAGAAAAGCACTCAGAGAGCACAGTACTCCCCCAAATGGCATTGTCAGAAATGCAGCTTTGTTTTTCTTTTTTTTAATAAATGCAGCATTTATTTATTAGTTATTGATGATCAGGAATCACAGCAACATAGACTCTGGCCTTCTACTATAGATCTACCCACAGACTAAATAAATAAACAATGACCTTGCATTGAGCACAGGCATGTGTTAACCATGTGCACGTTATGGATGGATACTGAATTACGTGGGCGGGCGACATGAATTGATGCAGTCAGCTAGCCTAGCCGCGCTAGACAACCCACGGCAACGAATTTAATTCTCTGCCAGGGTGGGTCTAGTTACCCTCCATAAGGCTCGAGGCTGGATTCTCCTAAAACTGGCCGGACCAATCACCATGAAGTGTAGAGTCAGAAGGCGGGCGTAACGAAGTGACGACAGAGGCGCGACGATTCTGACAGAAACAACCGGCGCACAATAAACAGTTATCTTTGGACTCGGCTTTGGCCACAGCCCTTAAAGATTTGAAGCTAAAATTCAACTTGAAAGATAAACAAAGGACGGCACTGAAGTGTTTAAATAAGGCTTCACAGAACTCGCGCATCCTCTGATTTCCGGCGCTCTAGGAGCCTATTCGTTGCGCTGATTGGTTGTATACCTACCCAATTGCTGCAGAGTGATTTGAAAGACAACCTTTTAGCCCGCCTCCCTCCCTGTCCAGAGTTCCTAGACCCTTGTGTCTTCAGAGCTGGGTCTAACACGGCTAGGCTAGCAGGCAGCCGCATCACTGCCAAAATCTCCTTGTGTGATTTCTGACCTTCCTTAAAAATTTCATCCAAATCCATTTGTCCGTTCTTGGTGGTGGTGTGACAGACAGAAATACAGACAGACACAGACAGACAGACAGACGAATGTACACCGATCATCACATAACTCCACCACATTCCTTGGCAGAGTGACTAGTAAAAGTTTCCTTTCAACCAGAATGTACAGCATGTACAAACATGCTCTGTTTTTCCTTAAAGAAAGTCTCCAGTGATTTTCCCTGTCAAACCATTATTCTAGTTATGAAGAGAGCCATTCAGCCAGTGAGAATACTTATATCACATCCTCTGGGGCTCACATAGCTCACATGACGTCATCAGGATTGTTGTGGTGCCTCTGAGATGGTCCAGAATGTCTTATGTCTCACTTGGCCTGTCCTCCGTAAAGCTGTGCTTCCATCTGCCAGCACTATTGTGACACTATTGTTCCTCCTGGGTGCCAGCAGACGAGCTTGTTTGAACAGTGTGTAGTCTGGAGTTTGAAAGACAATGGCATTTAAATTACCCACAGGGAGCTACCCGACAACGAGTCTCCACAGGAGGTAAAGAGTGAGCAGCACGTTAGTGAAGCAGCTTCAGGATGCATCCAGGCCCAGTGCTGAGTGTAGGTCACCCATGACAGAGAACTGAAAAATGCTGCCAAAGCACCTCCTGCCTGGATGTAAAATTATATAAATCAAACAATCCCTTATTTTGTAATGGTTTTTGGCCCACAGGGACAAAACATTACAGTATTCCATTCTGTGCTGCTTCAGTCTTCATGGCAGAGCACGACTAAATTGCTTGAATAGCTCTATTTTGTTGTCATTTTGGTTGCCAGGACTGAATCCTATCTTTGACTAATAGGTGGGATAGGGTTAGAGTGTCGTAGCGACCACACGGTCAGAAATGTTCTCAGCAGCTGAGTTCCCAGTTTGAGTCCAGGCTGGTCAGACTTTAGGGCATGTCAGTCCACTGCACTCTGTCCCACATTCCCTGTTTGTCTCTACTGCAACTAAGCTGAATAAATATAATTTGAAGATATGTTGTTTGTTATTTGGTTGTTTTCTTTTTGAGTCACAAACGGACTACACTGTGATCTTCCACCAATCTGCACTGCAGTGCTTTCATGACTTACAGTATGTGATTCATGGTGTTGGAGGTGTAGGAAACAAAATGTAAACCAACAATGACGTTTGTCACGGTGTGTGTAATGCTGGCTGTCTCGTGTTAAAAACATGCCTAAAAGTTCATTGAACCCATCAATAGATTGTACAAAAAGGAGCGTCGGTTGTCTGGACTATTTTTTGTAATTTTGTGCTCCTGTTGGTCAGCATCACACAACACGCTGCGCAAGTTTTCACATGAAATAAAAGATAGAAATACATGTCATCAGTTACAGGTGAGCAAATACCCGCTGCAGGAAGCATGATGCTGCCACCGCCATGCTTGACAGTGGACATGGTGTGTTTGGGATGAGTGGAAGTGTTTAGTGTCCATCTACTGAAACGGCCAAAAAGCTTCATTTGGAGCCCATCAGACCCGAAAACCTTCCTCCAGCTGACTTGAGATTCTCTACTGAAGAGTTAATATGAGCTTTTTTCACCAGTGGCATTTATGTTGCTGTTCTCCCCTAAAGCTCTGACTAATGAAGAACCTGAACATAGTAACTCCTTCATAGGTGTCTTGGTGGCCTGCTGCACTAGTCTCTTTGTTGAATGGCCAGTTAGTTTTTGAGGACAGCTTGCTCTAAGCCGTATTCTTTCTGTTTTTTAATGGTGCATTATAAACTGTACTTCAAAGGATGTTCAGTGACTTGGAATTGTTCTTGTTTCCATCCCTCGACTGAGCATTAAACTACACTGAGCTGTATGGAGTGTTCTTCAGTATTCATGGTTTAGTTATAGGTAGGAGCACTGCTCACCAGTGAATGGAGCTTCCAGATGCAGGTGTCTTTAAACTACAGTCACTTCAGACACATCCATTCATTGCACTCAGATAATCTCCATTTCACTAACTGTGGGACTTCTAGTGACAATCGACTCCACCTGTGTTGAATTAAGTGAGTCTCTCTCTACTTTTTTGCTTTTGATTAACTGACATTGCTTTGTAGAAATCATTTTAGCCCAGAAGAGTACTTCATTTTCTAAATTACTGTCAAAAAAGACCAATTAAATAGACCACGGTGTGTAGCTGTGTTTAATTATTGTGCTGTCTGTAGTAGAGCTGTAAAATATGCGCTAATTCTCAGTAGCAATCCCAAAAATGTATGTTACTTTCTGTTGTTTTATTCAACTGTAACATGTTCTTCCACTTTAAAAGGAAAAGTTGATCCTCTTTTCCACAGATGCTGGGATGTTGCTGCTCCAGTAGCTTATGTTGGTCATAATATTCACGGTGACAGATATTGCTGGGTAACTGATATCACTGAGACACTTCACTGTCTTTGTTTTCTCTCCTCTTGTGCTACTTTTACAGTCCATTTCCAGGTTAGCAGTAATCCCATAATGGTCACATTTACTCTTTTTCATTGCTCTGTGCACATGGCATGAATACTTCCTGAGTGGGGGAAACTAAGTTCAACTCTTCAGTTTGGTGTTTGATTTACATTTCAGAGGAGAAAGCTGAAATCAAGCTTAATGTGCAGCTTTTGTCTGTGAGCCATGCAGCTCTCTGTTGTTTTCATATGACTAAATGATGCCTCTCAGAGCTGTCAGCATCTCAAGCAGAGGATGTTATTACGGCAGCCTTTTTCCTCTGATCTTCCGCTGTCTCTGCTTGTTATCCAGTAGCTCCTTCATCACTCCAACAGCCCCATCATCACAGCACAGAGCTGCTGTGGAGGAGAGCAGCAGGCCGTGAACGCTGCCACTAATGTTTCTGTGTCGTGAGGTTACGGCGCTTATAGGGCACAGTATGCATAACTCATCGACGCCGATGGTGGAAACGCAGCTCCTACTGAAGCAGGGTGACAGGCTGACCGGCCGGGACGATGATGTGATTACAGCGTGTGCATCACAGCCGATCTGTTGTCATTAACATTTTACACTCCTCTTTGTAACGTCAGTGTAGCGCAGCTTTATCGCCCGTGGCCTGGGCCGGCCTGCAACCCTGCCAGCCCTGTTCAGGATCACTGCTAATGAGAGGAGGATGTTTGAAAACTCACTTCATGGTACCAAAAAGGAGGAAGCGTTTCATTTTCCCACAACAGCTGTCTGTTTGACTTTGCACACCATCACTCACACCTTTCTCATCTCCTTCACTAATTAAAGTTGGGTTTACCTGATGTTTGTGAAGGTAAATTAGCTTACAATCTGCTGTACCTGACTTTCAAAGAGTTTATAAGGCATATAGACACTGAAATACCATCATTATGTTACACACATACACATTATATGGTTTTTAACCCGTTAACATTAAAGATGTGACTGATCTTGCTGTGTTTAGATGCTGAGTATTGTTCAGCGCGGTTTTTGAGATAGAAGAAAAGCAGTGTCTCTTAGTTAAAGTTGTTTATTCTGCAATGTAAAATTAAGCTTGGACTCAAGGACCACAGTCAGCAAAATGTTAATCTGTAGGCGTCTTCCCAGGAATGAATCAAGTCCACAGTTTAACATCAGTAACAGGACTTTTTCCAAAATAAATAGCATCAGGTGGTGTCGACTATAACAATCAGGCTATCAGAAGCTGTTTTATATCAGCTTGTTAACAGCTTACTACACTGTTTGCACGTAAAAACCAGATGAATGTTAATGTTTCAGCTGTATCTGTTGCAGTCTGTGCTCTGTTAAATATCAAGCTCTTCTTAAGTTGAGTTCTTGTTACTCCTTTGTCATATTTAAATAACATGTGATAGCGATAGCCAAACACATTAAAACATATTTTTCTAGAATTGTTGGATACAGATAAAACCACAACTAAAATTCAATTTATTGTCAGTGAGAGATCACTGATCAATGCCACAGACAAACTTCATTCAAAAGGAAATCCTACTTTTAATACAGTACTGACTTACATCATAATCACATGTCTAATTATATCATGGTCTCACAAATGAACTTGTATTTTTAAATTGTGTGATATTAAAATATATTTAGTGATTATGGCAGGAATGTGACAAAAATCCCTCATGTCAGCATAACTGGGGTTAGGTGTTCTCTAACAGTAGCTACACTGCATACAAATATAAAAGCCAAAGAACAAAATGTGTTTTTGGACAGATCTTTATCAGACGCCTGCAGGTCCAGCAGGTGGAACGTTAAACTGAAGGAGACCTGGCTGGATTAAACCAACAGCAGCACTGAGCTCGCTCTGCTTCTTCCATCAAATCAAAGAGATATTTGTGGAGAAACAATGCCCCACGGACATGGTTTCAGAACTTTTTCTGCTTTGGCTGCAATCCAGATATTTCTGATTTACAAGGATTCATCTGAAATAAATGAATTTTTGACAAACGGTGTCTCTGCGGGGCAGAGAATAAATAGAAGTTGAGAGGAAGATAAGGGGGAGGGAGAAGGCATCAGGAGAAATGGCACATTCTGTGTCAGTTCATCCATTCTGAAGACTGAGAACGCAGTGACTTTGCCACACATCTTTGTGAGTTTTAAACTCACACCTGCTCTGACTGCCCACTCAGACTCTAAACCACAGGACCAGTTGTCACATCAAGTTTTCTGTTCCTGTTTATCCCCACATTGCTGGAGGGATTTGTGAGAGAGCATGATAGAGTAATCCTTCCTGAGCTTCTCTTGTTGTATACCCCAGTGAATCACAAGAATTTGGCTTTATCACAACAGATTGCATTTTCAACCCAAAATGCCAAACAGTGACAATGAAGCAGTAAGAAAGGTCTGGGTTTGATCCTGCAAAGAAGTATGGAATATGTGAGCTGCTATGTATAATGGGCAGCACTTTACAAAAGCTAAGTGAGTTTTTATCCCTCTCATCTGGGATTGGCTCATGGAGGCAGGGGTAACCGGAGAGATGTTAATTGGCCAAAGCGTTGGCTTGTGGACGGTAATAGAGGTATGATCAAGTACTATCTGATATCTACATATGAAGCTCATGTTACACAGCACTTTAAGAGTGCTGCGTGTCATCTGTCTGAGCCGAGTCTGAAGCCTGGTTCATTATTCTCCAGCACTGCTGCCAGACGGCTTTGCCTTGGCATGGAGACTCGTCTCATTTCATACAGAGAATAGAAAATGACAAGATGGAGAGCAAAGAGGCGGAACGACGCACTTGACAACTGCGGGCCGAGATTGTAACAGGAGAAATATGAATGTAAGTATTTCCACGTTCACTAAGGCCTCCTGGGAGAAAGGCTCCATCTGAGGTATTTTCCACATGTAGCCTATGGAACGAAGCTAGAAACTGAAAGGAGGTGGTAAAGAGTCCAACTTCATGCTGCATACATCAATTCATAATACTGTTGGTAAAATAGTAAAAATAGTTTAAAATAAGCACGGCTTATAATTTCCTATTAGCATCACATCAGTTGGTTATAAAAGAAAGCAAAAACTAATAGAAATGGCTCATTTTGTGTCTCTTAGTATGAATCTAATGATGTATATCATGTTTGTCCCACAAAAAAGCATCCATTTTTCTCGCTGTGAAGCCCATGTCTGTTTTCCTGGAGAGTCTGTCCGTCCACACATCACTGAAGCAAACAAGGTGACTTCAGTTATAAGTTACCTGAAAATACTCACAGCAGACACTTCATCAGGATCAGACTTTTCACTCAGTTACCCAGCTCGCTTTTCTCTTAAAACTCCACCAGCCAGCTGAGGATGTTCTAAGGAGACCTGGATACTGGACTTAAAGATGGTGGACAGCTCGGTGTAGAATGGTCTGACTGCACCTCACTGTTATTCTCACATGGGGAAATAAATAAAACAGTCTGCAGTGTGTTTGTAGCTCTTTAAACCAGTCACAGTCATCATCTCAGGTGGAGCTAAAAACAGAATGCAGCAGCAGTGTTCAAACCAAAATGACAGGAAAGTGTTGTAGTGGAACATTTGCTCACAGGAAGGAGAACACTACTAGTAAAGGATAGAATTTACTTTCAAGTTCATGTCTCTTGTCATTGAAAACCTGTTAAAGTGGTCTGCAAATTTATTCTAGGCCTTTTTTTTTTACAATAAAAAGGGAAATAAAATTACTCTAATGCAACAAGTAATACAATAACAAGACACAAAAATTTGGAGTGTAAAAACAAAGATTTTCTGGTAAAACTTAATGCACACCCTCTTTGCTAACACTAAAGGAAATAGGTAAATAATGAAAGTTTTCAGAAATAAATTTTGTGCTATTCTGAACATTTCACTAAACACTGATCAGGAAGAACATTACGACCACCTGTCCATTATTGTGTTGGTCTCCTTCATGCTTCTAAATCTCCTCTGAGGTTCATGGACTCAGGACTTCTGGAGATGTTCTGTCGCATCAGGATGGTTCTGGTGGATTCTGTGGGTCCTGTGGGTTGCAGGATGGGACCTACCTAGATCAGGCTGATCCTGGACCATCCTACAAACGCTCAACAAGATCTGGATCTGAGGAGTGTGGAACCTGGGAGAACCTTAGTTCTGTCGTCTTCTTAGGACCATTCCTGAGCAGTTTTTGTGGTGTGTTGGGGTGCATTGTCCTGCTGAGGGTGGAAACTGGCATCAAGGACAGCTGCTGTCATGGCGCTGGATGGTTGCTTGACCTGCAGTGTTCAGGTAGTGGAACATGACAGACATCCACATGAATGTCAGGACTCATTGCACTAGAACAAGATGATCGATCTGATTCACTTCACCTATGTTGTGGCTGATCCATGAATGTTTTAATGTCTTATTTCACATTAGATCAATTACACAAAGAAGAAGTAGTTTAATGTTAAACCAGCTTCTGCAGCTGGCACAGACTACTCTCAGAAAGGTCTACATGGAACCATTTTATGAGCTTCATTTCAAAGAACCTTTGGGATGTTTTGTTGCTGAAGAAGTTGGTGCTTTGCAGAACATCTTGAGTGTGCTGAAGACATACTAAATTATAGAATCCTTAAAACTGCTTATTCTTTTGTGTAAAATAATCTGTGTTAACATACACTACCGGTCAAAAGTTTTAGAACAGCCCAATTTTTTTCCAGTTTTTGTTTTGGAAATTCTGCATGTTAATGTTTCATTGTCCTCTGAAATGGAAGTATAGAATAAATAAACAAATTAAGTTAAAAAAAAAGCAATTTAGAAACCAAAATGTGCTCTGAACTTTTATAACTGTCTTTTCCTCATCATTTTATAACTACCCACTACTTTCTGCAGTACTTCCTGTTCTGATAATGTTCTGGAGGGTTCCATGGTGGGTTCCAGCATGACTTTCTGCAGACAGAGGGGGCTGGAAGGGATCTAGAAAAGTTGGGACTCCTGTAGGATTTGGCAGCTCCAGCTTTCAAGGCTTCATCAACCTCCATTATCGCACAACAGCTTTAAGTTGTGAACCCCTTTCTGTTCCCTGAAAAACACCTTTTTTTGTATAATTTTGAAATATACATTATTTTTCAGTTTTGGGTAACCTTACCTTTTTAACCTCTGGAAGTTCACCACTTACCTTTGTTTCATTTCAAGATATTCATTGGACTTGAACTGCTTGACTTTCAATATTAAAGGCATTAGAGGAGATTTAATTTCCTACGACTATGAACTTAGCATGCGCACATACAACCTCTCCCTCACCCCCCTCTAACCTCCCCCCTCTTAACATTTACGAAGAAACGCCCCCCTCCAGAAACTTGCGTAGGATTCGTGAAGTTGCCTACAGCCGCAGTATAATACAATAATACATTTTACCTGTCCAGAAGGAATTTAGCAACCAAGGCATCTGTCTTTAGGTCCATTTGTTGCTTGAGCTGACGCCATCGCCCAAATGACTCGCCAATAATCCCTTTTGTTTTTGGATTCTCACGATCCAGTTGTCTTTTATTTTCTCTGACCTTAAAAAAAGCCTTTCTTTTACGGCTGGGTCCCCCTGGATCTTTATCTGCCATTATGTAAAAAAAGATGAGCAAAACAAGTCGCCAGCTAACTACGAAGCTATAGACCTTTTCGCAGTGACGTCAGAGTCGGGGACACGTGACCATACCTTCCTTAGCAACGCACGCCGCCATTTTAAGAGGGGGCAACAAAGTCATTAGCAACCATGATTTGACCGCCGAAACCACGCGGTTTTGACCCGGAGAAAAACGTCTGGTGATTATTTCGGAAATCTTGAGCCAAAAGCCAAGCTACGGTATAAAGAAAAATTAGAACTGGTTGGTTTGCAGTCATGTCCGTACCAAATTCCTCTGGTTTCATGGGAAAACGACCCTACTACGTGTCCAGATCTTCATTGGCACTCCATTTACGAGTACCTTATCAACAGCCCAGGCATCCACACAATGGAGAAGATGAAGACTTATAAAAGCCTGGACTCATACGTTTTCTTTGAGGTATGCTTATATTTATACGTTTTTGTGCATACAGGTCAATGTCAGAATGATAAATGCCTTGTAAGATACGGCTACACCAGCTCCGCTATGCTAAGCTAATGTTAAGCTAACGGGGTGAGCCATTACACCTTTTAATTTCAAGTGGAAGTAGTGTATGTATATTCGTTAGATGTGCATTATCAAAACTAAGAGTCAGATACCTGTAAATGAGCTCTACCCACCCTAGGCCCAAGGGTATGAGGTGCTAACAATAATGAGGACAATGCTGCTGATTACAGCATAGTAGTTAGCAGAACGAAAGGGAGGAGAGAAGGTTTAAAAATAGCAGTGTGAGTAGAAAGACCCCTGACTTTTTGTGGGAAGCACAGCTAGCACTAGCCTAAGCTAAGTAGCTAGCCCTCAACATTTCAGATAATTATAGACATCATAAGCTGCAGTCAATTCCAGCCACTTTCAGTACAAAAAAATCGGTAATATTCTATTTGTAAATAAAAATATGACGAGAAATACAGGGAATATTGGACGTGCATCGCGAGGTGCATTTCCTTGAAAACGACCTATTCGTGGATTATATACCGACTTCAAGACATGTTTTGGACAAAATATGTTACTGGCTTGTTTCGTCTGGATGTCCAAGGTTGGATTATGGCCGTTTTTTGTGGAATCTTTTTTTCTGTGTGTAATAATGAACCCGGAAATGTGAGTCGCGCTGTGTATGTTGAAGCCGTGTACAGAGAAAGGATGGATGGATATTCGTTTTTGTCGGACAAATGTGTTTATATTACCCGCTGTGGTAATCACATCTGAAAGTGGTTTATATCAGCGGATTCATGAGAATCTAAGCTTTCCATTGGCGTATAGTGTTTGTATAATCGTGTTTGCAGTTTCAGACATTTAGCAAATTGCTTATGCAGATTTCAAAGTGTACCGCGGGTGGGACACTGAAGCGCAACGGGTTATTAATTAATAATTTCAGAAAATCAGTTAAGGGTTAATAATTGCATGAAACACAACATACCATTGACGAAATGCTGACTGCAAACATAGGACCATTTTGACTGTGGGCTCCATGTGGTTCCATTATTGTTAATCCGCCTCAATGCTTTGAGCCATAAACTCCTTTTCTGGCCCTTTTCAGTCGGAATCCTGTAAAAGGAAATGTTCTTGTTGCTCCATGACTGAGAACTACAGCCAAAAACAGCGCAGGTTTTGGGCATATCTGCTTTTGGTCGTTCAAATCGGGAGGGAAACGTGGGAAAGTAATGGTCGTCAAGGCAAAGCATACCCCTCTTAAAATGGCGGAATCGCGTTGCTAGGGCCGGTGACCGGCGGTGACGTTCGATGATGACGTTTCGGAAAAAGGTCTGTACCAAAGCAACACATACAGAAAACACGTAAGTCCAAGGCGTACGTAATCTACGTAACTAGGCCTGAGCCGGAAGATTTTTGATTGACAGGAAAGGGAGCAAACCAAACGCCTCGGTCCGAGCGCGTTGATTGGCTGATGTTTTTCAGGTCCTGCCATGTCCACAGCTATTTTTTTTTTTATTCTTTTAGAAACCATACATACAAGTCCACTAAAGGTCAGTATATTCATTTTATGTGAATCAGACAAATTAAACAACAAAAACATCCTCCATAATGCCTTTAAACTGGTAAAATTGTGGCGGTCTAAGACTTTTGACCGGTAGAGTAGCTATTTTTGTTCGTGTGTTAATGTTAGCTTGGCAGTTAAAACACTATAGCTAAAGTTCCAACAGTTTGTGATACTGCATCAGAGCACAGTATCACCTATACGTTTGAGGGCCCGGAATAACTTTGGGCTGTTTCAGCTGTACCCTCCTGAATCGTTCTGTCTGATGGAATAATCCCACATAAATATAATGTAAGTTGAGCTTTAACACAGACATGCAAAGAGGAAGAAGAACATTTATTTGTAACCTCAGTGTACAGAGTGCAGGTTATCCAGGCTGGCTGCCTCGTGTAAAGAACCATGAAGAATCAGATCATTTTCAGCAGCAACAACTTTTCTGTGTGAGAGCTGAAGGAACGTCCACTTTAACACCTCTTGTACCAACAGATTAATGGCAGGAACACAGCTTCCATATTCTGTGTGGACCTTGTTATGCTGTTTCTTCAAGGCCTGCTGAGCTTTCCAATTTGGAGGGGAAAAAATGACATGTTTTTAAATGGGGGTTTTGCACCATATGACCTTGTAGCAGCATTGCAGGGCAGCGTGATGGAGCTCCTCCCGGCCGTCTCTGCTCCCGCTGGCTTGCTGCTGTGTTGCTGAGGTCATTACTCACTGTGACACCCTCCGCTGATCTACATCATATTACCAAGCGTTTAATATTGTTCCCCGCTGACCATGTGGCCTCACAAAACAACCACCGAGAGGAGGCGGCACTAAATACATCATCACAATTGTTTAAGTGCTTCCCGCTGCAAACCCCTCTCGCTGCTGTGCTTCATCTGCAGAACTTCTTTACATTTTTGCTTTAAAACTTTGGATGACATTCTGGTTGATTAGATATTGATCATCTCCTCTGAAACACTTCTGGAAAATGCACAGTCTATGCAAGCAAAATCTTTTTATATTTTCCCTCCTGTGGTGTGAAATGGTCAAAGCTCAGCGTGATAATGCTGGGCTACAGTACATCATACGCTGTTTTTCCTCTTCTATTGTCATCAGTTTTCCTCAACACCTCACATGGAGAAATTGGAAAGAAAGCGCACACACAGATACTGAATGCTGATTTTCCATCCAGACCTGAAGCTGCTGTGTTCCTCTGCTCATCCCAAAGGTGATTCATTCCTCTCTTGGAGGTGCTACATGCCTCAGATTATATAAGAACCACTTCTGCTTTACCCAAACTGTGTCACTAAGCTATCACGCTTTATTTGGACATGACGGTAAAAAATGAGCACTTGGGAGTGGCGCTGTGTTAAATGCAGAGATGAAGCACACAGACAGCATTTATTGGCTGCATATTTGCCACTTTTGAAACATCACTGTATTCCTTTTTAATTGATTTTTTTCCGTTTTTTGCTACTTTTATTTTGAATGCTGTTGTGATGCTTTTCTTGGCCGATGTAAAGCATTCTTTGGATCGTGTCCGTTCAGAAATTTAACATGTGCCTGTTGCTGAGGATGGCTGGAAAATCTGCAGTTTGTTCCTTTGAGTCGCCCTTAAAGTCCAACTACAATAACCTCTAATGTTTAATGTTTTCTTCACACTCTTTAACTTGTACAAAAACTAAAATATAAAAATGATAACGTGGTTTTTCAGGTTTTTGGTTGGGTTCAGTCACTTCCTTTAATCTTGCTGAACTAATTCAGATCATATCAAATCACAGTAGAGTCAAAGAAAACAATCTCACCACACGATCTATTTAGTGGATACTTTAGAGCCTTTCATCAGATCACAAGAACGTCTACAGCATTATAATGAAACTGCAGACGTCCATATTTCCATGTTTCCAAGTACTTTTCTGAAGACGGTGTACTTTCTGTGTTCACAAGTACGGAAAGGTCTGCAGGTGACATCAATGTTGTCGTCTCCTCGTGTCTATAAGAACCTACGCTGCCTCTCTGCAGGTGTCCATGTGTAGGCTGATATTTGCATTACAAGGCCAGCAGTAGTGTGCATAAGCAGAATATAAAGATGCTGATCTACTGCACATGTATGGAACAAAGACCTCCAAAGTGGACTACAAAGTGGTATAAAGCCTTGATTCTACTCCCATGCTGACAGAGGCGTAGCTGCTTTCTGGTCTGCTGGGTGGTCACAGGAAGTCAGCATCTACAGTATGTAGAGCAGCCGCTTTGTGGACACAAACTTCAAATGACTTGGAAACATCCATAGAAGGCTCCTTGTGGACTCTCTCAGCCTTGAGAAGATGAATTTCCGTTGTCCAGATACTGTTGGACCCTCATGTTCTGACAGATAGGGAATGAATAACATTGACCTTACATGTACTCCCTCACATGGATGGCTGTAGAAACCATTAATCTGTTGCCATTACTTTTTCTGTTCTGCTTGGAGGACATATACACACACAGATGATCAGATCTAGAGAAGATAAGACTTCTAAGTCTATTTTGTGACATGATCACGTCACACTATACTGACCCTGTTGAGAAACTACTTTCCAGCTGCTCTTTCTAACATCAAGAATTACCATTGAACCTTGGCTTTTTGGCCTCAGATGAAGTCTTTGAAGTGGTCAGAAAAAGAAGTGAACTTTCAGTGACTGCTGGGAAACTGTCTACTCATGACGGTTATGTGATATGACTGAAAACTCCAGATGACTTTCTAAAGTGGGTTTGGTGGTGAGACATGGAGCCTTGGAGTCGAAGGATGACTAAAATGGACCAAAACTCACTTAGAATGTGAATGAAAAGTTTAAAAAAATGCTTCAAAAACTAAATAATCCAACACCAAACCACGCAACTCAGATTAGTTTAATCTTTACACTAGTGCACACCATTATTTTCACTTCATTCAAAGTCAAGTCAAAGTCAAAGTCAGCTTTACTGTCAATTCTTCAGTATGTACATGACATACCAGGAATCAAAATTACGTTACTCTCTCTTTGTGCAACAGTAGACATTAAATAAACACTTAGAAGGTTCTGAGATAAAAGAAATAGTATAAATTTAGAAATCTAACGTGCAAAATAAGATATAAAAGGCAAAAACTACGTAAATTAAGAACTCGAGAGCAAAAAACAGGTAAACTAAGAACAAGGAAGCAGAACTAGAACCAAGCAGCAACTAAGAACTAAGAACTGCAGAACTGAGTGAAATGTAAACACGACCATGAGATAAAGTGGAGGATTTAGTGCAGAATATTCAGAACAGTGTAAATGAGTAACAGGAGTCCAAGAAGTGCAAATATGCTGGTTATTGACCACAGATTGTGTATGTGGGGGAAGGGGGTGGTAGAGAGGGCAGAGAGGGGAGAGAGTTCAGTTTTCTGACAGCCTGGTGGATGAAGCTGTTGTTCAGTCGGCTGGTCCTCAGACTCTTCAGTCTCCTCCCTGATGGCAGCAGGCTGAAGAGGTTGTGGGACGGCTGTGTGGGGTCACCAGTGCTGAGTGCTTTGTGAGTGAGGCGGGTGCTGTAGATGTCCTGGAGGGAGGGGAGAGAGACACCGACGATCCTTTCTGCTGCTTTCATGATGCGCTGGAGGGTCCTGCAGCAGGAGGAGGTGCAGGAGGTGTACCACGCTGTGATGCTGCTGGACGGGATGCTCTCCATGGTGTCTCTATAGAAGGTGGACATGATGGAGGCCGGGGCACTGGCTCTTCTCAGCTTACGCAGGAAGTAGAGACGTTGTTGGTCCTTCCTGACCAGTGATGTTGTGATTCTGGTCCCGTAGAGATTTTCTGAGACGTACACACCCAGGAACTTGGTGCTGCTCACCCTCTCCACAGCCGCACCGTTGATGTTGAGAGGAGCATGCTGGGTGTGTCCTCACCTGAAGTCAACAACAATCTCCTTTGTCTTCTTCACGTTCAGAGAGGTTGTTGGTGCTGCACCACCTGGCCAGGTTGCTCACCTCACGCCTGTACTGTCTCATCCCTGTTGCTGATGAGACCCACCACAGACGTTATGAAAAGATTGGAGCTGTGTGTCGGTGTGCAGTCATGGGTCAGCAGAGTGAAAAGCAGAGGGCTCAGCACACATCCTTGGGGGACCCCGTGTTCAGGATGATGGTGCTCAATGTCTTACTGCCGACCTGTACTGCCTGTGGTCTCCCTGTCAGGAACTCCAGCAGCCAGTTGCACAGTGAAAGAAATTCAAACACCTGCCAGTGGATATAGTAGGGCAACTCAAAGCTGTTTGGATCTGATAAAGAACCAGTATAAACACATCGATGGTGTAACTGGGCTGTAGAGCAACATGTTACCAGGAGACCAGGGCTTAAAGACGGGGTCCTGATCAGGTTTCCAGACTATCAAACCCAAACAGATGGTCAATTAAAGATAGTTTCCTCTCGTTTTCTACCTCATTGATGTCAGTGTTCTCTGCAAACGCAGCGTTAATTCATCCAAGTGATAGTTTGACCATTAATACCCCTCTTTATGTAGGTATGTATAGAACCAGGTTCCAACCAGACAAAAATGTAATAACTAGGATCCCACATTATACACTACCCGTACAAAAAAAATAGTTGTACACTAATATTTTGTTGGACCTCCTTTAGCTTTGAGTACAACACTCATTCACTGTGGCATCGTTTCAATAAGCTTCTGCAATGTCACAGCATTTATTTCTGTTCGGAGTTGCATTCATTTTCTACCAAGATCTTCTATCGATGATGGGAGAGTTGGACCGCTGCACAAATCTTCTCCAGAACATCCCAAAGGTTCTCAGTGGGGCTGAGGTCTGGACTCTGTGGAGGACAATCCATGTGATGCTCCCTGATCCACTCATTCTCAGTGTGACTCCATGAATCCTGACATCGTCATCTTGGAACATGAAGAAAACCTCCACTGATGGAAAGACCTGCTCATTCAGTATCTTCAGGTATCAGCTGCCCTCATTCTTTGGGAACATAACGTTGGTGAACCTGACCAACCTCAGATCATAGCCCTAACCTCCACAGGCTGGCAGAAACCAGCCATGATGAGGGCATCACTTCACCTGCCTCTCTTCTTACCCTGATGCCAGGGTAAATCTGGCCTCATCAGACCACATTTGTTCCTGAAGATAATGGTTCTCCACTATCCTTCAGGTTCTAACGATGTGTTGGACGGTTCTTAACCTGATTTTAGTAGTTTCATCTCCTTAGTTGTTTTCTTTGCTTGATGCAGGCCAATAATTTGACTCTTCAGAGACAGATTACCATCCTTTCCATGACCACAGGATATGTCTTCCACCATGGTTGTTTATGGTAAATGGTTGTATTTATATAGCGCTTTTATCCAAAGCGCTTTACATGATATGTCACATTTACCCATTCACACACACATTCACACACTGATGGCGGGAGCTGCCATGCAAGGTGCTAACCACAACCCATCAGGAGCAATTAGGGGTTAGGTGTCTTGCTCAGGGACACCTTAACATGGGCACGACGGGCCGAGGATCGAACCGGCAACCTTCCAGTTACAAGACGGCCACTCTACCCACTCAGCCATGCCGCCCCATGTTTAAGAAATGAGAAGCTCCTCACTGCAGAAGCTAGGGTTGAAGAAGTTGTGTCATCACTGCAGTAATTATGTTTGCTTAGTTAAATCAGTTGGTGACTTTTTTTTTTGGACAGGCAGTGTATGTTGTCAGCACCCCTACCAGGATATCAACTAATTTAGAAACACAATTTACAGTAAAGACAATTCAACACCTGTTGAAGAGCAAAACAGCGCTTGATGGTTGAGTCCTGCACTAGAAATACATTCATACTCAATGAATCAGTCTCAGTAGTTTAGGAGATAACAAAAAGACTTCCCCTCTGGTACAGATGTTACAAGAAGCAGGTCTGGTTTCAAGTTTGACTTCACAGGGAACATATGGAAGGAAAAAACCAAACTCCTTTTGAGACTGCCCATTGATCAGCGACGCTATCGAACGCAGAAACGTTGACTCAACATTTTATCAACCTTGCGCTTTCTGTATAATTTCGACGTTAGGTCTCAACATAGATTCAACATTGATTCACCCATAGTTTGCTATCTGGGTCACTTCTTTTTGTTCTCAGTTTTCCCTTGGACTAAACACCAGATTTAATTACTCAGCTGCTCGACTGCAGTAAATTCTCAGAGACACTACTGGATGCTGATCTTCAGCTTAAAGCATGCAGCAGAGCTTCTGATCAACCAGGACACAGGAACATTTAAATACTCACAGAACGCTGATTATCAAGAACTTTATGCTTTCTTGGATAGAGAAATCTTGAAAAATGCAGATTTTGTGATGTTAAAAAAAAGGAATGAAATGACATATTTTTGAGATTATTAAATCTGTTCTCAGAAGTCTTCCAAGAGTAAAAGGTCACACAGGAAAGGTCAGTATATTATTAACATTTTACCTCCTCAACTATCACGCAGTTACTCAACATTCTGTAAAATCAAACCTCACATGACTCTCAGTGCTGGCAAATCTGCAGATAAAGGTCACTCTCTGTATGTATTTTGACATTTTACATGCATCATGTGAAGTTTTTCTCTTTTTTGTGGCTGTTTTAGCAGCATTTGCCTCCTTATCTCCACCATCTCTGCATTCCAACTGCTTCTGTCCCTCAAGCACATGTGGCAGATGCTGCGTGGCCGAACTCGCTGGAGAGGCCGCGGCGCTGTCAGCTCAGATCCGTCTTCGTTTAGGAGGTCGCTTGTTCATTAAGCCCGGCGTGGCTCAACAGGAGGCCGGCTTCAACAACATGCCAATGTACGGCATCATAAATCCACATTAGAGAAGAACGAGGCATCTCATGGCAGGCTGCGGCTTGATGACAAACAGTCCAGGCCGTCGACGCTCAACACACACATAAAGACCTGACATAAGCGTTATCTTACAGCCTTCAGGAGCAATGGTGGTGATAAGAATTAAGAATTTCTGTTGTTAAAAATCTTTATCTTCAAAGCGTGCTCCACATTTCTGCCATTTACATACTGTGGTTTTTTTTCAGAGGGAAAGGTCAGTGGCTGGGGCGACTTGCCAGGTGTTTGTGGAACAGCAGACCAGTGTGGTTCGCTGAATGTAATTACGGCACTCTGGCAATCCGATAACCTGCCAGTCTGTCTCTCAACACGAGGAAAGTGCACCGGCATATTAAATGTGGCTCAACAAACATGGTTGTGAGCAGGGAACAGGGTCTAGAGCAGTGATCATCAACTGGCGGCCCGCGGGCCGAATCCGGCCCGCCGAACCGTCCAATCCGGCCCGCGACTGGATTCCAAAATTGTGAGGATCAAAGAGAAAATATCATGTGGTCCACACTATTAAAGCAGTCAGTCCAGTCATTATTAAAGGATCTGTTTTCCACATCAACTTTTCGTTTCGTGGCCTTAGAGAGTGCCATTTTACCCGTGTTAAGAGGCCTTTTCCTGTCACTTCTGCGGTGCTTCTTTTTCAAGTGCTCTGTGAATAAAGTTGACTTGAGATGAGGCCAAATATCTCTATCACTCCTAGTGGTTGACTGTGGTACAGGTGATAGGAGCACTGACTCATAAAGGCTAAAAATGCCTTCAGTTTTGTAATGAAATGGAAAAAATATAAAAAATAAACATCAAATAATAATGTTATGCCAAAATTCGATTTTTATTTAATTTTTGTTTGAGGGTCCGGCCCCCAAAGTGACTGTCCGGTAAAATTCTGGCCCTCTGGCAAATATAGTTGGTGACCCCTGGTCTAGAGATTGTGGTCTTCAGTCGTCCAGACTCTGGATGGATATAATCAACCCAACTTAAAAAATCTGGGTGGGATTTTTGACAGTGCTTTTAAATTTGAAAAACAGATCAGTTCTGTTGCTGGAACTGGCTTCTTCATTTGAGACTGTTGGCCAAAGTGAAGCCCTATCTGTCCCACAATGACTTTAACACATCTAGGATAGACTAATGTGACTCTCTCCATGTCAGTCTTGATCAGATGTCTCTTCATCAGCTCCAGTTGGTACAAAATGCTGCTGCTTCTAACAGACAAAGAAACAGGAGACCATCGCTCCACTTTTAGCCTTCCTCCACTGACTTCCTGTCTGCTGCAGGATTGTTTTTAAGGTTTTATAGCTTGTTTTTAAGGTGTGAAATGGGTTGGCAACTTCATATTTATTCAAGTTTTTACATGTCTATGTTCCAGTTTTATCTCTGAGGTCGACCAAGCAGATGGTCCATAAGCCTTAGATGCTCCAGTGATTGGATCTCCACTCTTCCATAAGTGGGTCAAAAATAACCTGTATAAGAATCAATGTGTTTTTATGCCATTTTGGTGCAGAATAATCATTTGTAGTATTGTTTGTATTATATTATTGTCCACGCAAGAATGATTTCATGTTTGAAATCTGTTTATTTTTCACTTTGTAACAGATTTCGAACACTGTGATAATGGAAAAAGAAGAACATTACAAAGAACAGCAGCAGAAGAATGTCAGCATCCCATTTAGGAGACATTTTTCCACTCTTTTCCTCCAGCTGTTGCTGCTCTCCATCCCTCCAAGTTTGTGCATCATTTCTTGTATGATATTATCAGTGATAAAGAGCTTGGGGTAGTAATGCAAATGTTAGAATTCCATAAAAAGTATAAAAGGTAACTTAAAATTGAAATGGAATGGTATCAAAAGCAGGAAAGCCGCAGGTCCTGGTGGAATCGGCTCCAGACTTCTCAGAGACTGTGCAGACCAGCTCTGTCAGGTGCTGCTCTGCATCTTCAACCTGAGAAACCTCCAGAAATTCTCTGATGATGCAGCCATTGTTGGGTGTGTGTCTGATGGGGACGAGCTGGAGTACAGGACAGTCATCTCTGACTTTGTCGACTGGTGTGAGTGAAACCATCTGCAGCTCAACACCAGTAAGACGAAGGAGATGACCATCGACTTCTGCAGGAGGAGGACACCTCAGCCTGCACCGGTGAACATCCAGGGTTTGGACACTGAGATAGTGGACTCATACAAATACCTGGGTGTTCACCTCAACAACAAACTGGACTGGTAACACAACACAGAGGTCCTGTACAAGAAGGACCAAAGTCGTCTCCACCTGCTGAGGAGACTGAGGTCCTTTGGAGTGTGCAGGACTCTGCTCCGGACATTCTATGACTCTGTGGTAGCATCTGCTGTTTTCTATGCAGTGGTCTGCTGGGGAGCAGGGAGCTCTGAAAGGGACAGAAAGAGACTGAACAGACTGGTGAGGAGGACCGGTTCTGTGCTGGACTGTTCCCTGGACTCCATAGAGGAGGTGGGTGAGAGGAGGATGTTGGCAAAGCTCACATCCATCATGGACAACCCCTCTCACCCACTGCATGACACTGTGGAGTCTTTAAGTAGCTTTTTCAGCAGCAGACTGGGACATCCAATCTGTAAGAAGGAGCGCTATCACAGGTCATTCATTCCATCTGCTATAAGACTTTCTAACACCAGCATCACTGGCTGATGGTAACTTAAACTGGACTTTATCACATCATCCTTTATCATATAATCTGCACAGTTCTTTGAATTTTCTTTCACTCTACATTATTCCATAAGCCACTTTTTCCATCCTTCACTCTTGTGCATATTGTAAATATTATTATCATTATAACTATATTGTTGTTTATTGTTGCTCTTACTGTATGCTGTAACATGGGAAATTTACCCTGACATGGGGAGTAATAAAGGATTATCTTATCTTATGTTTTTTGAGGAATAGCTGGAATATTAAATCAATGATAGAAACTTTAATTGCAGGAAAATTACCTCATTGGGTCATTTTTTACCCACTTGTGCAGCTAAGGGTTAAAGTTCCCAGATCCAGACTCAGAAACAGAGGAGACCAGGCCTTTTCTGTATCTGCCAGTCTGTGGAACCTCTTACCTGCTGAAATCAGAACTGCTCGGTCTCTTGATACCTTCAAGTGCCTACTGAAGACATATGTACTCTCCAGCTTTGAATTGTAGTTGAGCGTTGACACCTTGATATATGTCATTGTTTGTCTTGCTCTGTACATTTCCTCACAGATTATGTTTTGTTTCTATTTTGAGCTTGTGCTATGTACACCCTCTGTCAAAAGTTTTAGGACACTATCTATTTCAAATAAAGTAGAACCTGTCCTACAACTTTTGACAGGGGGTGTATTTCATCATATGGATGTGATCAGGGCAGGACTCTGATCATACATGTAAAGTTTCAGGCAGATTGGAGCATGTTCAGGGCATTTACACAGCATTTGAAATTTCATGGTTAAGGATCAAAATTCCAGAGGCCGCCACGGACACGCCCTTTGACTTTGGAAAAAGATTTTAATAACTTTGGATCATTAAGGCCTCCTGTATGTACTGGCTGAATTTGAGGTGAATTGGAGTTTCCCCCTAGGAGGAGTTTGTTCTAGAAAAAAATGAAAAATGGGCAAAATCTGACATTCAACGCAAAATTGCTCACTTCCTGTTGGGTTTGGAATGTGGCTGTCACTGACTTTTTGTTCAGCCTGATGTGCTGCATATGTGTACCAAATTTGGTAGATACACCCCCTGTCAAAAGCTGTAGGACAGGTTCTACTTTATTTGAATGAGAAAGTGTCCTAAAACTTTTGACAGGGGGTGTAAATAAAGTTGACTTAGCTCTATGTACATAATGTGGCAGGTGTTTTGACTGTACATTTGAGAAGTTTCAGATTTTAAAATATGATTTATTGCTATAAAAATTCCTTTTGCAGTGCAGCTTTGCAAAAAAAAACCCTGTGTGTGAGGGTGTGTCCACCTAGTTCACAGGACTCAGTGGAAATTTCCCCAAAATGCTTTATTGAGGCCTCTTTGCATGTGTAATACTGCATGTGCATAATTAGCTAGCTACTGGTATCTTAATTATACTCATCTGTTCTGTGAAGCTCATGGACTTTTTCTTTTCATTCCTTGAATTCATCCTGAAGACAGCAGCTTCTCCTCCGGGCAGTAAACTGTACGGAGCCGCCGCCTTAACGGCAAAAGTCGGAGAATAAAAACCTCCTGTGAGCTGTAAAGTCACAGACTACATGACAGATTGTAACATAACTGGCTGCAGGCGTGCTCTCTGAGACGGGCTGTGATAAGTATCTTGTGTTTCAAAAGTGTTGCTGTAGACTTGCTGAGCTTCAGGAGACGGACACAGAAATGACATTTTGCACTTAAAAGAAGCAGCTTTCAGGATATGAAGCTGACTGGTGTAGCTCTGCTGGAAACAAAGTTTAACAGCATCTGGCACTTTGCAGAAGTTATGAACAGAAGAAATCATAGAACTGTTTGTTTGAGATTGTACTGGAAAAATGGATCCGAACACCTCGGTTCAAATGAAGTACATGAGTTAGAGCCTCCAGCTGACCTCACTGTAATATTCGTCGGTGCATTCTACAACAAAACTCTAATTTACTGAGAAACCTTTTGATGGGTTGGGTTGATAGTAACATAGTAACATTGGTAATTGCATCAACTTAATCTTGGGTGTAATTTCAACTCTATATTCTGGGTTAAAGTTAAATTCAAGCTTGATAAAATTTGCTAGATAAGTACATTTTTCTTAACCTTCAGCTCATTACTTCACTTCCCCTCCCCTACCTACCAAACACTGAACTTCATTTTTATACATTTGCCAATTTGTGTTTTTAATTTTGTTAAGTACACAACACTTAAAATGTAATCTGAATTACATAGGGAAATGCTGTAAACAACTTGATTTTTATGAGTAATCATCTGAAAAAATTGTGTTTATGCTACACAGAGGTTTAAAAGCTGAGGCAACACCAACCACCACCAGAACTGAAGAAGCCTCTTGGATGAGAGGAGAAACGTCTTCAAGGAACTTTCTTAAAGTCCAGTGGATTGATTTAAACTACTTTGGATACTAATCATGTAGTTTGTTGGAGGAACATGATTTTATTCAAATTTGCCATAACGCGAAAAGATTGATGCAAACTGTTTCATTGATGTGTTTTGTTGGGCCCAAACATTGTTTTTAGAGAGTTAATCCTCAGTATATGATGTCTCTTTTTCTAAATGTGAATGAATGTCACTAAAGAACAAATGGTTTAACTAGAAAAGCACTCAGAGAGCGCAGTCCTCCTCCAAGGCTGTTCATTCCCCCATATGGCATTATCAGAAATGCAGCATTTGTAACTTTGTTAGTTGATCAGAACATAGACTATCCATTTAATATAGATGTACACACAAACAAAATGACCTTCTGCTCAGCTCAGCTCATGTGTTCTGCATGTGTACGTTATGCACAGATACCGAATCACGTGACCTAAATATGTGGCGGGAACTGATGGCACTCAGAAACACCCCCACAGTTTAATCAGTTGTTCTTTGGATCATTTCTGATGGATAAGTCCTGATAAGTCCTCAGAGGTGGATTTGTAGTAGGATCACAATCAGCTGATGTAGTGTTCACTGGTTGTCATGGTTACAGTGATGCTGTGCCGCTATCTGGCAATGATACAGAAATCTTTAACTAATCCATGGATCCAGACTATAAGCTGCATCACTGCTAAAATCTGATCACTTGGTCCTTGAGTCATTTCTGATCTTCCATGAAAATTTCATCCAAATCCGTTGGTCTGTTTTAGAGTAACGTTGCTGACAGACAGACAGACAGGCAGACAGACAGACACATGCCGATCATCACATAACTCTGCCGTGTTCATTGGTGGAGTGATAAAAGATCAAATCAGTCACGTACACGGAGGTTATGCTCTACACCTTGGTGTTGAGACAAAAAGCATAACTTTGGTGTCCATGTAATATTCGGGCCTCTACAGGTTGACTAAAACCTCTCTGAATCCCACAGCTCCCAGCATCTGTAACAAAACCTATATTTACCAACCAGAACAAACACAAGTCCTTCTTCTGTCTGGAAATGAGCTTTAAGCCCTAACAGACGACTGAGGAAGCCCGACGAGCTGCCTGAGACTCGCTGCTTCCTTTCTGCACCTCAGTTAACAGCACAAGCCAACGACCGGCTATTTAAACGTTCTGAAACCAGTGTTAACGAGCATGAAGGGTCCACTGAGCCAACCGGAGAAGGGAGCAGAGGACTGTCTTCTCCCATCTGTTTTATTCTTCCTCCCCTTCAGCCATTCACTCTCTCACTGTTTTTTTTTCACTGTAATTACACCTGCTCTGCCAAGCGTAGCTCGAGGCGTGGCTGGGCAAAATCACTTGTTAATATGAATGTGCAGAGTGTGTGAGGAGGAGGAGGCCTGCTCACTGGTGGTCTCTGTGGAAACATTAGGTTGTAAGCAGCCTGCACCTGGATCTTCCACCTGGGACCAAGAGGTAAGGAAGCTCCACTTTGGGGAATAAAGTGTGTGTGAAGTGAGACCATTCATTTTCAGAATCAGCCTGCAACCATTACAGATCCGTAGTGAAGAAACGAGCTTCTAACTAGAACATTTTTTTGGCTTTGGATTGTTCAAGGAGTTGAATTTGCCCATAATTGAGGACAGAAGGCTGGGTTATCTGAACAGCACAAACACATCTTGAAACCACAGAGAATGATAAAAATGTGTGGCATTTTACAGACAACAGCACACTCCATCAGATCTCAAGTCTGGCAGTGTTGTTTTTGAACAAATGTCTCCCAGATTCAAAGATTTCCAGGCGTGAAGTGTAGAAAAAAGAACTACTGAAGGTGTGACGACACGTCTTGGGCTGAGCAGCTGCTGTGTTTGTCAGGAGACATCCAGAGCAGCAACACCAGCCGGAGCCCCACACCAGACAGACAGCGTTACACATGGCTTCCCCTTCTGATGTCAAACCCACCTAATCAGACACATCCAGAGACCGTCGCAATTATGGCAGCGGCTGATGACAAAAAATAACACTGAAACACACAGATATGCCACGAAGCCTGACCGCGCTGCCGGTAGATACGAGCCTGGCTTACTGTGAAGGGAAATCTGTGCACGAGCCACGCTGTTGTACTGCAAATTACACACAGCTGCAGGCTATGAGAGGCCAGTTGTTAGAGGTGTTCTGTATTTGTGAGGGACAGACAGAGGAAAAGGGAATAATTATCTCTAGGTGTTGCTCAGAAGGCCAAGGAAGTTCACAGTCATTCCTGCACACAGACACAACAGACATCATTAATTTAGACCGCTAGACAGCAACATGAATGGTGCAGCCTTCAAAGGAAAACCACACATTAATTATTAATCCTTACTACACTGGACGGCATGGAAAAACAGCAATTGACAGTTGGGCATACACACTAAAAGAAGGCACTTTAGTTCCCTAAGAATGCTAGTTTCCCTAAAACAGGGTTACATGAAAGGCAAAGCCGCTTGAGCTCATTTCCATAATACCTCTGTGTGCCCCCATGAGAATCTCGGGTTCAGTTTGCTTTCATTTGCATGTGCCATGCTACGGCACACACTGTCTTCTCCAGCTTTTTGCAGCCGGGGCAGATTGAAGTGTTTACAGTGTTTATGCTGGAGTCTGTTGGTAGGGCTGGTTAGATGGGAAACATGCCCACTGGCTGCAGCTCACACACTATTTTGGGGGATATTCACAGCGGAAAAAAGGATTTCTATCAGATTTACAGCAGGAAGCAAATTGGACAGAAGATAACAGCTGGCTCCTGTCACCACCTATAGACCTACTGATAGAAGCTCATTTAAACTCAGTGTCAGTGTCAGAATTTGAGTCTAGTGACTTTACATATCACAGGTTTCCACCTTAAAATTTTCATTTTATCTTATAGTATCATATTTTCTTTTTAGAGGCTTACATATATGTGGAGAGATCCTGAATATTTGAGCCACTGGGACGCTAATTAGCACTTTTACACTTCTACATCTAAACTACAGACCAAGTTGAGTTTCATTAGTTGCTTAGACACTTCTGGGGTATTGTATACAGGCTTCTAGCAGCTTTGACATTAATTGCGGTTATTTGTGGCAAATGCAGCCACTCAAGGGGGGAAAACACATTAAAACTAACTTTTGTGAGTATCTTTGCAGCTTGGGAGCCATCGGTGGTTTAAGCTGCCTCTAGAAGGAAAATGTCACATTTTGCATATTTTCACAAAGGAAAAATTAAAGTGGGACACAAAGTACAAAAATGCCAAAACATTTCCTGTTAAAAACACAATCCAGTGCATGACTAATGTAAAAATAAAGACATATTATTGTTCTGTTTTTAATGAATTAATGAAATTGGTTACAAAATGTTCCTTTAATGGCAAGAGCAACCTTCTTATTAAAGGCTGGCTTCCACATAAATGCACTCTAATAGACACATTTCACCTACAAACAAACACTGTTTAAAGTGTAAAAGATTTTGGCCAATAAAATATTGAGGAGAAAAATATTTTGCCGTGAGATTTCTTTAACTAGCTCTGTTCTTGTGTGGTGGTCTTCTCCACAGTGTGTGTTCAGGTTCTCCAGCCTGGTCTTCTACAGGTGCAAGGAAAGCAAGTGATTTTTTTCAGAAATAAATGGTGACATCAGGTGTGTCATTTTTTTTTTTTTTGCTGATTTAAGCTATGGGAGCTGATGTAATGCAGAGGTTTGCATTACAAGCAGCTTTGTTTCCAGGCAGAACTCTTACATCACCACAAGTCACTGGAAAATGTTATATTTCTCATTTAAATATCTGCTGACTGTACAAATCACATACCCAAACAAGAAAAGCACTCAGAGAGCGGTACTCTGCCAAGGCTGCTCAGCTGTTGTACGATTTCTGATGGATAAGTCCTGATAAGTTCTCAGTAGTTGATTTGTAGAAGGATCACAGTCAGCTGATGTAGTGTTCACTGGTTGTCATGGTTACAGTGACGCCGTGCTGCTATCTGGCAATGATATGGAAATCTTTAACTAATCCATGGATCCAGACTATAAGCTGCATCACTGATAAAATCTGATCACTTGGTCCTTGTGTCATTTCTGATCTTCAATGAAAATTTCATCCAAATCTGTTAGTCTGTTTTTAAGTAACGTTGCTGACAGACAGACAGACAGACACCGATCGTCACTTAGCTCCATGTTCTTTGGGAAAGTAATTGCACAGATTCTCTACATTAAACACACTGTATTCACACAGCTGTGAAGAAAGACTTGAGGGTTATTCTACCTTACTGTGTAAAATTTGCGCTCATGTCCCAAACCTCAAAATGCAAATAACACATGTACTCATTCTGACAAATGAAAAATGGACACATCTCTAATTTCAACATCATTATTACACCTGTTGGTGTTCTTTGACTATTTCTTTGTTCTACTATGTGCCCCACATTTGGTTGTTACTTTCTAAATCTGTGAATTTGGCATTCTGGAGGCCAGTTTATGCCCCATTAAAACCCCCACGGTGCTGAGACTGCTGGCTTACAGCAGGAAGATGAACATGACTTGAAAAGATATTAGACCGAGTGAACAATGCATGATATTTTCCTAAATAATTCCCTCATGGCTCTAATATTTAGAATTTCTTAATCACACCGTTTCATGTTCCACCAGAAAAAAAGGAACAAAATAATGCAATAAAATGTGATGTTTAAGAAACAAGTTGCATTGCCATGGAGTCACTTTTACTCCTCACTGCAGCATCTGGCTTGTTAATGAAAACAGCACTGTAACTGTTGCCGTGGAGATACTACAAGTGCCTGCAACATGGCAAAAGTGCAGGCGCTTCACACATTGCTGAACTCTCCGACAGCTCATCTGAGATTCAGTGTTTGTCATACGGTTGGTTGTGGCTGTGGCCCTGCCTCAGAGCGAGCGTGTGACCCTGAACTCCTCCATCGAAGCTTTTGGATCACAATCCTCAGTCTGAAGATTAAAGGCCCTCAGTCGAGACACGTACCAGCAATCCAGAGGCATTTTATTTTGCTGAATATCTTCACAGAAAAAGAAGAGCAATCACATCCACCTACTAAAATCCAAAGACTATGCAATGTGCACTATAATCATTCAAAAAGGCGTATTTTATATCACATATTAAAAAAACAAACTCAAGCAGTATAACATTTCGCTGCAGCAGAGGCATAATGAGAAGAATGCAATGATCAATGTATGTTTCTTTCATTCAAAAGTCAGCACAGTCCATCCATTTATCCTTTAGGAACAGTAAAAATAGAACATATCGCTCTTTGCAACTCTCCAAAAACCCCTTTTGTCACGATTCATTGTCCATGCTATGTTACACAAAGGAAACGCAGCTGACACCACAGCTGCCAGGTTCTCGTACAGGACATGCAGCGTAGCTGAGCGGGAAGTCGTGAGAGGGTTTAATTAGGAGTCCTGACAGGTGTAAAATCTGAACAGTACCATGGAGAGGAAGGGAGGAAGGGGGAGCGAGGGAGGGAGGGAGACTTTCATGCAAATCTCAATAGTATATAATCATTTAATATCTCACAGCAAGGTCCCAGACAGAGTCCCGTCCTGCCTCACACATCCGAGTTGATGCTCAGGTTGGCCAAGCGGGGGTCAGAGTTTATCTCATACCTGTAATGGTACCCCTCCATGTGGTCCCTACAAGCATCCCGGATGTTGTACATCCAACGCTTGATGCCTTTCCTGTTCAGGTAGAGCACCAGCAGGAATATGACACCGATCAGTGCCAGCACCAGTCCCAGGAAAACGTAAGAAGTCTCCAGTACGCCCTCCATCTCACTGGAACACTTTAGCTGCGACTGCTCCACCTGCAGGAGCTGGTGCTGTCTCAGGGCCTCCGGGTCGGCACAGGTCAAGTTCTGCACGTCGACCACCTGAGTGGAGTTTTTGAGCCACATCAGCATGTCGTCGATGAAGCAGTCGCAGCGCCACGGGTTCCCCGCCAGCCGGATGTGGAGGCCAGGCTTCAGGCTGAGCTCGGCCAGCGTGGTGGTGGGCAGATCCCTCAGGCTGTTGTCCCTCAGGTCCAGGTCACGCAGCGGGGGAACCTTCAGGGTCCCGTTGTGGATGGTGATGATGGAGCTGTTCTGCAGGCTGAGGCTCACCAGGCTGGAGAGGCTGCCGAATACGTCTGGGAGAAGCACAAGGTCATTACTGGACAGGTCCAAGGCTGTCAGCTGGAGGAGGCTCCCACTGCAGAGGAAATTCAGGACCACATCTATGTAGGAATGATTGTGGAAAGACCTGCTGAGGTTCAGGAGCTGCAGCTTGTTGTCATCGGGAAAAGCTCTTTCACTGAAACTCTGGATTCTGTTGTTGCTCAGGTCCAGCCGCAAGAGGTTTGGCAAGTTGTCAAATACCATTTCTTCCACGTACTCCATCCCGTTCCCACCGAGATAGAGATCAGTTAACTGGTCCAGGCGGGTTGGGAAAGAGGCCACACTCATGTTGGAAATGTTGTTTCCTGTGACGAACAAGAATTTGGTATTGGCCGGAATGGAATGCGGAATCGCGTCCAAGTCCTGGTTTTGGCATTTCACAGTTTGTGAGGAGCACACGCATCGGTCCGGACAGCCGTGGCAGGACAGCACGATGGCCAACAAGAGGAAAAGTACATGCATCACACCGGACTTGTGTAGTCTCCCTCGGATTTCTCCGCACGACGTGTTCAACAGGCGCATCTTGGATTTCTAACAAATCAGTGTACGCAGACCGTGCGTAAAGCTTCCCAAAATCCAGCCCAGTCGCCGCCTTCTTCTTCGTCTGCGGGGGAACAAAGGGAAAGTTTTCTAACACAACTTCTCACCTTTATCCTTTCCAAAACTCCTCCCAACTTCACGCAGCTACCCCCACACCATCCTGCTTTAGGATGAGTCTACATTTCCAAGCAAACTTGTGCGCTTCTCTCCGTTTGTTGTCGAGCTTTTCAGGAAAGAAAAGCTTTAATTCGTTTTTTTTTTTTTATTTGTCTAGTCCTAGACAAAATGCGAAATTGTCTGGACTCAGGCTGCTGGTTGGAGCACCGTTTCTCCCAGAGGTTCCGTACAGCAGGACTTCCAGCTTGCCGCTCTCAGATCTTTGGGAGTCAGAAAGAAAAGACGAGCCGAAGCTTTGGCACAGCGCAGACCACAGCGAGGAGGGAGCGTACCATTATTCAGCAACACGGGGGTGGACAGAAAACTCACACAGGTTCCCTTTAGGCTTCTACTGACATTTACCACATTTAATAAATCTCTGACGTGTTTTTTTCTGGAATGAATCTTAACCTGACGATAAAACATCATATATTAGAAACCTGTAACAAGTTTTCCTGAAATAATCCGTAACGTAGTGCAACTATAAAGGAGGTTAAACAGTCTGTTCCAGTATTCACAGTGTTACTGCTGAACCTGAGAACTGTATTTGTATATTTTAACAGTAAGCAATGGTAAGCATCTTGTTTTAGAACAAAATGGTGGCATTTTATTGAATGTTACACAGCAATCTAAATACTAGCTCTAAACAATATTCCGAGCTTCTCTTACTATCTTAAAATGCTAAAAAAAAATCTCTTTTGTCTAGGTAGATTTTATAAGATTTTAAAAGGAAAACAAATGCAAAAAACTTTGGCAGTCAACCTACCAATGTAAAATAAAAAAGAACTTTTTAGAAACGACGCATAGCAGCAAGTAAATCTGAACTCTATAAGTATTAATAATCTGTAAACCTATATTTACTTTTATGATACTTTATATTACAGAGTGTCTATAAAGTAAAATACTGTCAAGATTTATTGCATGTCAGCAAAATTCAGAATGACATAGACAACAAACCCAAACTAGAAAAGCACTCAGAGAGAGACCTCCGCCAAGGATAGAGAGGAAAACAGGAAACCCATGCAGTAAAGGATCAGGAGCTGGAATCAAACCTGCATCTCTGACACAGTTCTGTTTATGAATCACCTTCTTGAGCTATGTGGACACCTTGCTCTAATTTGTTGGACGACATACTAACCTATGATGTTTTTGTCCTATTGTGGACCACATACTAAAACATACTAAAAAATTCAAAGTGATCCAGAATCCAGGATCCTTTCTGGATTGCCACCAAAATTAAATCAGCTCTTCCTCTTACCATAGTCTACATCCCCTCAAAATTTCATGTGAATCTGCCCAGGCGTTTTTGGGTTATCTTGCTTACAGACAGACAGACAGACAGACAAACGCCGGGTGTCACATAACCTCCTTGGTGAAGGTAATAACAGCAAAACTAACAAGAAAACATAACTTGTAATCCTCTGGATGATGCTCAGATTTTTAACCCTCCTGTTCGTTTCTCAAGAACAGCAATAATGTTCATTGGTCAGTTTGACCCAGGGCATGTTTAATTGTCCAAAAGTGTCAGAAACCAAAAAATCCCAATAAACTGTGTATATCTGATTGTTAACTCCATTAGTAACCATTGGTATGGATATTAAGTGCAATGGTGCTCTTTACCTCTCACACATCATGGTCCAGTGGGGATAATTCACTCATGTTTCATTTAAAAAATGAATGTTAAAGTATTTTTAATGTACATTGGAATGGCGTATATATATATATATATATATATATATATATATATATATATATATATATATATATATATATATATATATATATATATATATATATATATATATATGATACAATAGTTTTACATGACATTAATTTTTATTAATTTTATATTTTTTCTTTTTTTCTTTTTGTGGAGTGTAGTAGATAAATTAACATGAGACAGCTCTATTGCTTAGGGTCAAATTGACCTGCTGACTCAAAATGAAGACACATGAGTCATGAGGATTTGTCTCCAAAATACAGCCCCACCTGTCTCTGCATCCCTCAGACTGGATGCTGATTCATCCTTTGAATTATTGACCCCAGTCAGGATGAGGACCCCTGAATATCCATGTAAATGCATTTTATCCAGCTCCTTCCACTTCTCCCCCAAAACACACTTCCTTCTAGATTAGTCATTTCAACAATGACCCTAACCCTCCCTTCAGGGAGAAGGTTGCGCAGCATCCGGACCACAACCACAAGACTGAGAAACAGCGTCTTCCCCGAAGCTGTCAGGCTGTTGAACAGGTCTCTGTAGACTCTGTTTTCATATCATCACCACCTCTCCCCGCAAATACACATGCATGCACGCATCCCCACATACACACACAAGCATACACACATGCATACGCTTACACACATGCACACATACATGCACATATGCAAACAGGCACACACATTCATACACACACTGCACTACTGCACTAGGCTCTTTATTTATCTACCTACTAAATATTGCACAAACTATTGGTTCACTGCACATATATTTATGTTGCAGGTTTGTATATATAGTGTGTCTCTTTATACTTATATTGTCTTTATGAAAGTGTTCTTATATTGTCTTATGGCTGAAACCGGGACCAGGGTCTAATTTCATATTGTTTCATGTGCAAATGTGGAATGATACGACAATAAAGAACCTTTGACCTTTGACCTTTTGACCTTTCTGTATTGAGTTGGGCATGAGGCCTGCACAGTGGGTCAGTGGTTAGTACTGTCGCCTCACAGCTAGAAGATCCCCGGTTCGTGTCCCGGCCTTCCTGGGATCTTTCTGCATGGAGTCTCCATGTTCTCCTGTACATGTGTGGCTTTTCTCCAGGTTCTCCAGCTTCCTCCCACAGTCCACAAACATGCTGAGGTTAACTGGTGATTCTAAACTGTCTGTAGGTGTGAATGTGAGTGTGATTGTTTGTCTCTATGTGTAGCCCTGTGATAGACTGTTACCTGTCCAGGCGAACCTGCCTTCACCCTCAGTCAGCTGGGATAGTCTCCAGCCCCCACTGCCCTGATGAGGTTTAAGCAGTGTATAGATAATGGATGGATGGAGTTGGGCATCACCAGCTCAACATCTGACCTGATGTAAAATCGTAGCTGAAATGAGTAATAATATTTCAATAATTAGAAGAGGAGCTCATCTGTTGACTCCCTCAACAGTAAAACTGGCACTGCAATCTTTAGTTCTGTCTAGTCTCGATTACTGCTCAACAATATGGTCCAGTGCTGCAAAGCAAGATTTAAATAAACTCCAGCTCACACAGAACAGAGCGGCACGCCTCGCTCTCCTCTGCTCTGAGAAGAGTAATGTGGAGTGGATGCAGACTACATTGTCTTGGATAAAAGTTGACCAAAGGCTGGCATGTAGCTTGATCACATTCTTGTTTAACATCTGGCATATTGGGAAACTTAACAACTTGTTATTACATTTAAAACCCATCAATACTCGACATGGCTATGTAACCAGGTATGCTTCAGGTGTTCACTTTACTCTGCCTCTACCAAGATCTAATGCATTAAAGAGGACAACAATGTACAGAGCAATAATATATTGGAACAAGCTTCCACTACATTTAACCATCATAAATAATAAAGCAAGACTCAAAAATAAATTAAGAGAAGTGGTGTTTAGCAAGGAAGTCAGTTTCTAGTTGGTTGGTTTATTCTGAAATTCTGAGTGTGCAAAATGGAATAAATTTTGTTGTTGTTGTTGTTTTGGTTCTGGTTGGTTTCAACAATTTAAGGGTTGAATTCCATTACATCTCAGATTATTTTTGTTTAGATTTAGTTATATTTTAAAGCTGCTGTCCGGAGTTTGAATCGCAGCGTCTCCCAAAACACTGTTGGTCCCTCCCTCTGATTTCCTTTATTTGTGCACGCGCGCAGTACATGAGAGAAGTGCCCGGAGTGCTGCAGCATCTCGCCTGTTTTGCTGTTTTCCCCTCTTCTACATTTAGTACATTTAGTAAATAATAAAGGAATTACATTAGAATGCTGTATTGAGTCTAACTTGTCCTAATACCAAAATAACATGAATCTGCTAGGACGAACGAGTAAAGTTTCAATATGTGATTACACTCGTGTATCCCTCTGGATGACGTTGTTTATCAAACTTAGTGCATTTACGCGTGTATATGTGTTACATTGTTTATTTATTTCTATCTAGAGTTCAGAATTGCATGACTCCTCTGACGAAGAGTATGTCCCAGACGCCCCAACATCTTCCTCCAGAGGTCGGGCATCTAAACGAAGCCGTCAGGCGGGCTATGGAGGCCGTGGTCGGGGAGCGACGCGAGCACCCCGAGCCAAAAAACGTCCTGCAGTCTCTTGGCCTGACAAGCCGTGGGATTGGTAACTTTTCTGGAAGTTGCTGATCCCTGATGCTCTCTCCTCCACAAGCAAAACAAATGTGCGCGCGGTTGCGTAGTGCGTAGCTCGCCCACCTCTGCATGGGCTTGCTTGCTGTGCGCGTAACCGTTGATTGACAGCATGACAAAGCTGAAGCTCGAACTTGATTGGTCGGCAGCGACCGGCGCTTTTTGGAATAACATGGGGGTCTATGAGAGGAAGGCGGAGCTCAGGAATAAATTTTCATATCGCGTTATACTAACTTTATATTATAGTATCGAACTAGACTAACACATTTAAGCTTTGTTAAACAATGATACATAAATTGAAAACAAACGGAAACTCCGGACAGCAGCTTTAATTGTAAAGACTGTATTTTATTGTATTTTGTTTGAAGTTTGAAATGTGAATTTTTGGACCCCAGGAAGAATCGTCTTCACTGCAGTGAGGACTAATGGGGATCTGTAATAAACATAAACATGTCTGTCACATTCATTCTGTGGGCCCTGGTACTGTCTGAATGATGTTTTCTGCAGACAGTTTTTCCTGACGTACATTCATATGTGAAACAAGCCATTTTCATTTTATATATTGGATACATTTATTAACACTAGCAGAAGAAGTTTTATAAAGAAATTTTTATTTAAAAAATACTTTTACATTTTTTCTTAGATTTTTAAACTTCTAAATGAGTCACTTTAACCTGCAACATAACAGGAAAAAGATGTCACATAAAAGTTTTAACACATTTACATTTCACAGCTTTTTATGCAAACACTGTGAAATACAGAATGCTGATGAAGTGTTATTTTTCTTCAAATATTTATGCTATTTTGTATAAATGCAGTTTTTGATATGTAGTTTTTTTTAAAATGTGAGGCTAAACACCATTAATCATGCGATAACTGTTCAGGTTATATATTAAACTATTAGTAATATAAGAACGACTTTCTTAATCAGATGTGACAACAGTGTAATACCTCACCATAATAGTTCAGTGTTATCTTTTCAGAAAACAAAGATTAGGTCAGTGAGATTTTTCTTTTTGTACATCTGCTTTTGATAAATGACATAAGTGGTGACCTTATGTCAAACATTGTCTGCTGGATTATGCAGGATTATACCGCTGAGAAGAAAAACCGAGGCTGTGCTCACGCTTGAATGGTGAGAGAGGGCATGCTCATCAATATATTTTTACATTATCTCTCGCGTTATTTTATTATTAAATAAATAATAATAATCAACAACGTTTTTGTTTCATAAATAGTAATATATGTCTATAATGTCAAACCTACAATAAATAAATTAATATTACAAACATTTTCTATGACATCATACATTCAGCAACAGCGCTCTCTGAACTCGACCAACGTCCCCAAAAATCAACCAATAGGATGAAGGGATGTACGTTGCCTGACCAATCAGAAGTCTCGACCTTAACGAGGGTTTTTACCTAACTGCAGGGTTTTAGGGTTTCAGTCCTGCCAAGAATTGGCACAACTAAGAAAAGTGTTTGCGTTTGTGGGTTGTAGTGATGACACAGTGGATATCCGTCGTTGATGCTACCTTCTCCATGTCCACTTCTTTCTTTATCTAGCGGAAGGTAAGGAGAAACTCCACATTACATTACCTTCAGCTCGCTAACGTTAGCATTAGATGATGTGTCAGTTAAGCTAGCTGTCAAAGTAGTGTTATCCGCCAAACGTTAAGTAACCACACTGGGCAAACTGCAGAACCTACGTTTATTAGTGCTTTTATCCACATCGCACGTCTGGTTCGCCTCCACATGTTAGAATGCATAGAGAATTATAATGTGGCTTATGTGTAACGTTGTATTATCTGGGCAATTTGAGCTAATACTAGATGTAGCAGCTAGCGTTAGCTTGTGCCTGTGTATAGCTTGCTGCTGCAGCAAGTTACATAAACAATAAGGAAAATAAGAAAATCTGTTATTCTTCTCCCATAAAAGAAAATGTTCATATGGCTTTGAACATGTAAGTTCTTTGATGAAGTGTGGTGGTAACTGTAAGAGGCTATTCGGCTAACTTAGCCTGTTACATAATCCCGATGTGTTGTCATCATTACACCTCCCTTATTAATGTCAGATAGTTCGTTGGCCATTAAACCTGTCAGAACAGCTGATCTAAGCTAACCAAGTCTGTAATTAGGCCACACTTCTTCTGGCCTTTACATTTGCAGCTTTTCTCCTTATTATCAGCACATAGAGGTTTGCATGTAAGTAAACTGTGACTGCAGGCTGTTGGTTATCACTGATGTTTTACATTTTTGTCCACAGGTGCACTCTACAATTATGGAGTTTTGAAAAAGGAAGTGAGGATTTTGGGGGGAAAGGGAGCCTTTCCCCTCAAGTTTGGTGGTTGGACTGCTAGACAAGGTCAGAGGGTTGTTGAAATTGTTGCCTTTTGTAAATAATTAAATGAAAAACTATTTTTGCAAACATTCAAATGTACAATTTTGTATAAAATACGTTGCAAAACCTTGTATTTATTGAATTTTTGATGCCAGCTTATGCTGCAAGCACCTTAGTTTGTGTTCGATTATTGGTTGAAATGGTGGACTGAAAAAGTCACGCAGAGGCTCTGGGGTCGCTAGGGTGCGGTGGAACCTCAACACAAGCACAATTCTAGCGCTCCAAACCATTTCGACCTTTTGTCGATAGTTTTTTTTTTTTCTTTCCTTGGGAGAACGTCTCTGTTTTAATACGTGGTGTTTCTAGTTTATCACATTGTTTTTGAGTTTGTTTGCAATTGTGGGTGGTGGGCTGTCAGAAGGACTTTGTAATACGAAAGGGAGGAGGGTGCACAGGGAAGATTTGGTGGAAGTCAGGATGAGTCTGGTACCGCTGGACTGCACTCCAAAATGCCGGTCACAGCAGCATGCAGACCAGGTGGTAGCAGCACTAACTGGTGGCTCCGAGGGCCAGCTCCGGGCATTCTTGACTTCACACTGCCACAACGCAGCCACCTTGCGGGATGCCTTTGGTCGCACAGCCCTGCACCTTGCCGCCTCACTGGGAAAGAAAGCCCTGCTCGAATGGTTGCTGGACAGTAAGAGTGCTGACCTGACGCTGAAGGATAAGGAGTCCGGCTGGACCGCTCTACACCGCAGCGCCTTCTACGGACAGATCCACTGTCTCATATCACTGGTGAAGGTCTGTGTTGATGGTGGCTCATTATTAACTAATGTGCTGTTTATTGGTATTATTTAGAACATACAGATTGTTTGTGAGGAGAGTACAGCCTCATTTCTGAAAGACTTTGAGCTGTATTTGAATTGGTTTTGGTTTCAGCATGGGGCACTTCTCTCTACTCAAGACAAAGAGGGTCTGTCTGTTCTGGACCTGACAATGAAGGACCGACCAGCACATGTTGCTTTCAAAAACACTGGTAAGAAAAGCTGACAGCTGATGATGCAACTTATATTACTTTAGTTTTCTTTTTACGATGAGTGTCATCATGACTTCTTCTGTCACAACTGGGACATATTTCACACTTGTATGGGCATTGGGTTTACGTGCCCCTGTGATTTTATGGTGTGTCTGTCTGTCTTGTCATTGTGCTTTATGGTTTTACTGTTATTTATATGCAGAATTTCTGAAAGACTAATAGACTACACAGTGTGGCTGAATAATATTTCCTCCTGGTAAAGACCGCTTAAGTGAAGCTTCAGATAGAAATGTTGTGGCTTTACATAAAACCATGTTTTCTTCTTCACCACAGACCCAAATGAAGTATACACATGGGGAAACAATACTAATTTCAGCCTCGGCCATGGCAATCAGGAGAGCCGGCAGCACCCTGAGCTTGTGGATGTGTTTGCCAGGACTGGAGTTTACATCAAGCAGGTAGGCTAACAACATGCTGTTGTTGTGCCCAACCTCTCAAGGGAGAGGGAAAGTGTTTTCCTACAGCACAGGGATTCCCCACCCTGAAAACCTCACTCACATTTCTCTCACACCATTAGTGGCCTCCTACGTCAACTCGGTGCCAACATGCGTTACGTCAAATAAAAAAAGATAAAATACAAATGTGCATGTGTACTCCAGATAAAGCACGTCACTTGGGTCAAACCAGCAAAACACTCCTTTCCCCAGAGCCCTGTGTTGCACAATGTTGTCCTGAGGGGACATCAGCATATGTAGAAATGTTTTTCCTGTAGGATCTGCTTCAACTGGCTCATACAATAAATCCACAGCCATGGAAATGATAGTAATCTGTGAGAGTGCTCATGGTAAATTAAGCTAATCATGCAGGCATAGCACATGATATTATTCCGAATGCTGTGGTAAATCATTGCTCCTGAAGACTGTCACAAGTGGTATTTGAGTTTAATACAGGGCGTTGTCAGTGTGTCAGCTGGGACTGTCTTCATATTAATTTGTGACTTGGTGAAACTGGTCAGCTGCTAGACTCCACCAGCCGGGCTACAGTTCCTTGCAGTTGTCATGTGGACGCTCTTAGTGTGATTAATATAGCTCCTGGCACCAGTGCAACTACCCCCAGTGGTGGGTGTACACACCGGGTTCCATTTATAGTGGGTTAAGTAATACCGAATGTTCGACGTGTTGTCATTTTTCTTAGGATTTCACTTTGTGTGTGGTTTGCGTATTTGAGTCATTCCATGTCAATTCAACAAATGCTTGTTGCACCACTTTCTCAGATCCTCCCAAAAAATTTTTTGGGCTTTATTTGGATAATTTTATGAACAAATGCAAAGTATTATGGTTATAAACATACAGTATAAGCAGTAATGATCTAATCTAATACCCATAGTCAGTCCAAACTTAATCCTCGCCTATGATTTTAGGGTTTTAAACTACTAAAAAAAGCAATTTATACTCCTTTTACATGGTCAGAATTTTTTCCCCTTCCAAAACTTGTACCCTTCTGGTGAGAAAAGTATAGAAATGAATGAAAATAAAAAAATACTGGACTGTGGAATTTCCCAAAATATCCTTATTATTTCATGGGCGACTTTATTTTGGGTTTTTCATGCCTCTATTTTAGGACTTATTCTTGTGAAAAGACATTGAAAGAATGAATTTTCTTCTTTACTAATGAAAGTTGCATAAGGTAAAAGTTTTAAAACATTAAAATAAAGCTTATTTATTGATTTATAGGCTGTTGAACTCAGGTGTAGACCCAAAATAGCCTAACTTTAGGCATTAAAAAGTGCATGTGGGATACATGGTACGCGGTTCAAATTTTTTTTGGAGGAACTAGTATGTGTGAAGTATGTGTGAACTTACTTTCATATTTGTTTCTTGTGCCAAAGATGAGCAACTGCTGAATCAATTTACTATACATTTTGATCCTCGTTTTTGTTTTTAGGAACCATTTACATGACCAACTAAAGATGAAAGATGAATCTGAAGCATCAGCATCGTAGTATAAGTTACAAAGGGCATATCTGAAGTTAATTATTATATAGACATTGTTTTTTCTTTCATACAGTAACTGAATAAGAAGAAATGGCATCACTCCCAGACTGCATTCTCAGGACAGCCTCGGTATCGTATTTGACTTATCAGCTGAATTTGAAGATTTGCAAGTGAAATTCATGCACCCAAAAGGTCCCAGCAAGAAGTTCACATGGCCTAGAAAGGATGACGTAGTGTGGGTGCCTACAGCCCACATCCTCTGTCCAATCACTGCTCCTTCAACACGCCGTGGTGGACAGTACCACATATCTGGTGCAGATGATGGCCTGATTTCAGAGAAATTCAAGCAGTTCAAAGGACAGAAATAGTGGTGTGATAAGTTGGGGACAAATTACATGTTTTACATGGGACCTAAGGCAATATAACTCATTTTAACTGCAATATATTAGTTAGAATTCCTAAAAAAAACGCCTATAAAACATAGTGCATTTCTTGGTTAAATTGGCCATGAAGGATTCAAGAAACAATGTTGATACTTCAGATATCAATTATTCGGATGTTTATTGTTATACAGACAAAGTTTCATGTTTCTACTCCATGTCCCACATTGGTTTCTGTGCCAATATATGTATGGTGTTTTTCAGTCTGTTTCATAAATAGGCATCGTTTTGAGGTCTAAGGAGACTAGCTAGCTCTTGGATATTTTTAGGTTAGAGAGAACTTTTAAGGTACTTTGAGATTTTTATAACATATGAACCTTGTTACTTATTAAAATTTGTGAAAAAAATGCCTAAATTCTTGAAAAATGCCATTTTCGCCAAATTTTTAAATTGCCCTGTACCACAGAGAAATGGGTATATTCATTCCAAATTTTTTTTCCTGCTCTATTGTTAAGGTGTTTGAACCCTTCAGATCACTTGTAAGTCTATATCATCAGTCAGTTCCCAGTATTATCTTCCTAAATCAAGCCTTTCTACCTAACATATCAATTTCCGAGTGGAAAAATAGGGATTTAAATATTTTATAACTTAGCAAATAGCAATCATATGATGTTAAAACTTTGCAAGTAATCTATTCTTATGTTGGGATAGTTAAAAAAAAAGTTTGGAGATGATCAGAGGAGGTCATGCAACAAAATTTCCTCAGATTTGTTGAAATGAGATGGAATGACTCATTTGTTAACAAATACCATGGTCGGTGTCATTATTGGTGTTTACAGAAGAAACTTTTTGTGTGAGGTGTTTTTTTCCTGACCTGCACCTGCACACTTGTCATGCAGAGTAATTTCATAAAGCCAGCAGAGGACAGCTGGATCTTATTTCATGACCACACAATGACCCAGTGGCACTAAGCGTAGTCTTTGTCTTGCTAACCCAATCCAGCAGGTGCCAGAGGTTAAATATTAATTCCACAATGACATGTTTTTAATTAAATGAGCTACACTAGTGTGTATGCATGTGTGTGAATGTCCACATCAATGTGATACTTCAGGAAACATCCCAGCGCTCTATTGAAGGCTTGAGGGGAGCAATGTATTAGTAATGATGTTTGCTTTTCCACTTGTGCCCTGGCCTTTTATTGGCACAGTGTTTTACTATCACTACAAGAGGGTTTGGCTGAGGGACATGGAAAGAGATGCATTACAGCCTCTGCTATGAGGTCAAAATTATAATGACAAGAGCTTTAATCTGCACAACCCCGGTCCTCAGTATTTCCCAGCAATAGAACATATGGGAGGTGTAGGATATTAAAATAAAAATAAAAGCAACAAGACAAAGTCACAATTATGTAGTATGTTTGTATTTAATATTTGTTTTCCCTGTAGGTGGTCCTGTGCAAGTTCCACTCAGTGTTCCTGACTCAGAAAGGCCAGGTGTTTACCTGTGGACATGGACAGGGAGGCAGGCTTGGCCATGGAGATGAACACACTTATATGGTGAGATTTGTTTGGCTGTTGGTATGATTTTAACAAAGTATCCCATATTTTTGAAATATTGCAGAAGAGTTGATCTTTCTTTTTTTAAAATTTCTTTTATGTGTGTGGGTGCAGATCGTAGTGACTTGAACATAAATATCTGTAGTAGCATCCTCTGTGACAAACACTGAGGACTGGTGTTGGACCAACCAACACGCTCATGAGTTTGAATGATATTTCACTTGAAATCTTAAGTTTAGGCTGTTTGCATGGGTGCTGTGACTTTAAAGATTCTTTTAGTAATCAGTTTCAGGCTAGTCGTGTTGTCTACAACTGATAAAGATTAAGTCTCCTCCCTGACCACAATTCCACGAGCACAGAATATATATTTCTTTTCACCCTTCTTTGTCTTTTTTGGTTTTGTGTGGTTAAGCTCAGAGAATTGCTGATCCTTGGAGATGAATCCTTTAGAGCCAGTATCTAAAGTGTCTCCTCTCTGACAAAAATATATTTTTCTTGGGGAAACAATTATTCTTTTGGAATGAAAATGAATGAAATAAGCATTCATTATTGGAATCTTAAACATAGAAAGTGTTTCTAATCGGTTTTTAGGGCGTCACGTGGGGGTTGACTGGGATGCATTGTGTCAAACAGAAAAAGTTGTGGCATTGCCTCAGTAGTTCATGTTTGTTAGAAATTTGTTTAAAAACCAGGATTTGCTGCATGTTTGCACGCGCTAACCCTAACCCATTTAATTTAACTCGCATTATATATCACGTCTGGTCTGATTAACATGCTACTTGCACAATGTCTCACATGTTCTCATGTACAGATACAGACAGTGTTGAGCTGTATCTGAAGATAGTGCTGAGTTTCACTACTCAACAGTAGTTTTGCACTTTAACTGTAGCTCACTATTGTGCTTGAAGCCTCTTTGACACTGAGATTGTGTCATTTGAGTGGTGGAACTTGTGGTGTAATGTGATAAACAGTACAGCACTATGAAGAAGGAATACACATGGGACACTGTTGGTATTAAATATAGAGGAACCACTGTGGTTAAACCCAAAGAGCTGCTTTGAAATATTGAGCAATGACCTTGGAAAAGTCCATTAACATTTCTGTATGCTCAACTTGCTTTTTCAAAATGTTTTTTTCCCTTATTTTTTCCTTCTCATTCCTCCTACCAGGTTCCTCGAATGGTGGAGGGCCTGATGTCCCACCACTGCTCCCAGGTGGCAGCAGCTAAGGACCACACGGTGGTGCTGACAGAGGAGGGCTATGTTTATACTTTTGGCCTCAACACCTTCCACCAGCTGGGCCTTGTTCCACCTCCTGCCTCCGCACACGTCCCTAAACAGGTAGGAGGTAGCAGGGGGAGTCGTGGAGAGTGTCGCTAACCTGCTGTGTATATAAGAAGCGAGTGTTTGTCCCAAATCAATTTGTCACTGCTGCTGTAGGAAATGATATTATATAAAGGAGTGCTGTAATAAAATGTGTGATTCTTTTTGATGGGATTCTTTTTTTACACTATGCCTCTCTCGTCTGTAAAATGCTTTGTATGCAGGTGTTCTCCAAGATGCTGAAAGGCAGGACAGTGATTGGAGTTGCAGCAGGGAGGTTTCACACAGTGCTGTGGACCAGGGAGGCTGTCTATACAATGGGACTCAATGGAGGCCAGCTGGGTAAATCTCAACACTGAAGCCAGCAAGAGGGAAAACTGCTGCTTCTCACACACATACACTACTGTTCAAAGGGTTAATGTCACTTAGAAATGTCCTTATTTTTTCAATGAAGATAACATTAAATGAATGATAAATCCAGTGCAGACATAGTTAATGTGCTAAATGACTATTGTAGCTGTAAACAGCTGATTTTTAATGGAATATCTCCATAGGGGTACAGAGGAACATTTCCAGCAACCATCACTCCTGTGTTCTAATGCTACATTGTGTTAGCTAATGGTGCTGAAAGGCTCATTGATGGTCAGAAAACCCTTGTACAGTTATGTTAGCACATGGATAGAAGTGGGAGTTTTCATGGAAAACATGGAATTATCTGGATGAGCCCAAACTTTTGAACGGAAGTGTAATGTGGCTGAGACAGTGTGAGTCAGATTAAAATGAAATCCACATGAAAGTGTACCCTTGCCAGAGTACAAAGTAAAACATTTCACAGCTATTTTTAGCATGCAGCCATGAGTAATGATGTAGTTGCAGTGGTAGAATGGTACACATTTGAATTTACTTCTGTAGGAGAGACATTTGGTGAGGAGGGAAGCCCCTCCATCATGTCACAGGTGGATGACACAAAAGGCTATTATGTGATTGTGTTTATTTGTTCTTTTTAAATAAAATGCCAACACAAAACTCCCGGTAAATGGACACCCTTAAATGTTAATGAACAGTATGTTTTGTGTTCCTCTGTGTCTCGATCTTCAGGTTACTTGCTGGATCCTAATGGGGAAAAATGTGTGACAGCTCCTCGGCAGGTATCAGCGCTGCACCACAAGGATGTTACCATCGCCATGGCAGCAGCTAGTGATGGAGCAACAGTGGTTGTGACTGAGAAGGGCGATGTTTACCTGCTAGCTGACTACCAATGCAAGAAAATGGCTTCAAGGTGAATAAATCAGCACATTATTGAACATTCATTTCACATCCTGCATTGTAGAACTGTAAATATACATGCATTCATGGTAACTGTGGCTTGAGCCCAGCACTAAGGTACACATGAATCATAGATTTTGTATTTTATTTTACTGCTGTTGTTGGTTCTCTCCACTATGCAGCATTCAGTTGCTGTTCGTAGGACTGTCTGTCTGTATTTGGTGCTGGGGGCAGAAAAGTGAACAAAAACAGTGTTTGTCCCTTTGCCACTGTGCCATTTAGTACGTTTTTGTTGTTAAATATTATTTATAGCCATTTTAACTGACAAATAGCGTCACAAGCTGTCACACATGGTCCAGGGAGTTATTTGGTTTGTAAATTCTGTAAGAAATTCAAGTTTGAATTAGGTTTGTCTGAGGGTCAATCTCATTTACTGTTGACAGTTTAAGAAGCATTCACTCTTAGTTTTTTTTTTTTTCCTGGTTTCCATGTTGTTATTCAGGAACAGTGATAATGATTACTGTTAGTCAGTAAAAGCGACTGTCATCCATCATTTAAAAGCAAGCGACTTGTGTTTCTCAAATAAGAAAATTGGTTGTAAATACCTTTACCAATGTGTTTTATTTCTTAAAAGTATACAGCAGAATTATTTTTGTGTTTTAATTAGAGACACAGAGCAGGATGGAAGGAGGGAGACGGTTTCTGTCATAAACAGTGTTTTAATGCAGTCACATGAATGATGTCATTGTCATCTGCAAAATCAGCAGATCTTACCAAGCTGTTGTGCTGTGGATAAAATAGTTGTTTTATGAACAGAACACAGTTTGGTAAAATGACTAAAAATACAGGTTAATGAAGATTGGCTATTTTCACGTTTAAGAGTAGCGGTTTGACTGCTGGCTTCCATCAAACACCTGATCAATCAATCAATCAAACTTTATTTATATAGCACCTTTCATCCATTTAAAATGCAACACAAAGTGCTTCACAAAATAAAAGAATACAACAACAGAGAGAATAAAAGCATAATATAACCGACAGTATCCCGCTTCCAGATATATATACACACACACACACACACACACACACACACACACACACACACGGTGCTGAGACACGGCAGGGCACTGAGATTATATTATAATACAGACCGTTACCTACAAGCACATACTAGGGGCATGTCCTCTGTGTTCCCTCCATGGTCATAGATCTGATTGATCTGTCGTCTCTTTAAGCAACCGTCTGCTCCATGTCACTCTGTGTTCTAATCAGTAAATCACCCACTAAACCACAAAGAGTTGTCTTATCTTTTCTCTGATTCCAGAACTTATACATACTGAATTTCCCTTCGGGGATGAATAAAGTGATTCTATTCTGTTCTAACTTATTGCTGCATGTCTAACAACAACAGCCACCTTAGATTAACTGAATTCAGGTAATCAGGAAGTCAGAGGTGATGTTTAATCAAACACTAACTTTCAATAATTTGGGATCACTTAGAAATGTCTTCGTTTGGAAGAAAAGCATTTTTTTTTTCAATGAAGATAACATTAAATGAATGATAAATCCAGTGTAGACATTGTTAATGTGGTAAATGACTATTGTAGCTGTAAACAGCTGATTTTTAATGGAATATCTCCATAGGGGTACAGAGGAACATTTCCTGTGTTCTAATGCTACATTGTGTTAGCTAATGGTGCTGAAAGGCTCATTGATGGTTAGAAAACCCTTGTTCAGTTATGTTAGCACATGGATAAAAGTGGGAGTTTTACTGGAAAACATGGAGTTGTCTGGATGAGCCCAAACCTTTGGACAGTGGTGTACATTCTCTAGCAAGCACTTCAGTCATTGAATTTTATGCTTTTAATGGAAGGAACTTATGCCTTTTTTTCTAATTATTGACCTCTGTTTTGTCTTTCAGGCAACTTAACATTAAGAAGGTCCTGGTCAGTGGGGGCAGTCTGGACCACCGAGTAGATCCACAGTTCTTAAACGATGGAGGAGGGGAAAAGGTTGTCATTTTGGCGTTGGATGAAGCTGGGAGGGTAAGTGCATCGTTAGAAAGTCTTTAAGCACTTAGCGTGGAGAAAGTGAGCATAATAGTTTAATTTAAATCAGTTACAGACCAGTAAAGGGGGAGTTCACGTCTGTCTGGGTTTCTAAATGCTGCCCCATGGACAGATGGATCCGACTGTCATTTTTACCATCACTTTACTTGTTCTATTGTTATCGAACCTATGCTGCTCACTAGACAGTTATACAATCCCAATCAGTCCTGCCTGTATGCTGTACTATAGATAAAATGGTGACTAAGACTTTCCTTAAATATTTCCTGTCTCTCTCAGGTGTTCTGCTGGCGTTCCTCTGGCAGCTCGGTGAGGCAGTGCCGGTGGGCGTATGCACGTCAGGTTTTCATGTCGGACATCGCTCTCAGCAAGAACAGCATGATGTTTGTGACTCAGGACGGGGAGGGCTTCAGTGGCGTGTGGGCCGGAGAATATAAGAAGTACGGGGAGAAGAAAGGTAAAGTGTTTAGGAACTCGCTGTGTTGAATCACTAACATGGAAAATGTTTTGGATTGTGGTTTAACATGGACTAATAATAAAGTAAACTTTGTATAGCATCTTTTTAAAATGGAAGTTTTCAAAAGACGTTCTACTAAATAGAGTGAAATCATCCCAGCAGCACAAGTCTGAGGATAGTGGAATAGTGAGGAACAAAGCACATAATGGGATCGGTAAAGCAAATTTGTGAGGAAAAAAGAAATGACTACATCATTGCTTCCTTCGTCTGACGTTCTTCTTCTGGTCCTGCAGAGGTTAGTGTGGAGGTTTGTGGCCATTCAGATGCAGGCTCACTGTACGAACGAATCCGCCTGGAGAAGCTCCCCTACGTCCACAGAGCCGTCAGCATCACCATGGACTCTAAAGGACGGAACTTTGGAGTGCTTCAGGCCGACCCCAAGACTAGGTAGGAGATCACCCCGAAACATGAACAATAAATGTCTGAGCTAAAGCAAAATGCAGTCAGGTGGAACAATTCTGCAATAAATTCTGCCTTCATGAAGGTCATAAGTGGGTTTAAAGGTGTACTACATAATCTATGTGGTTTTTGCAGGAAACTGGGCGGTTGTTTCTATTATTTTGTCCACACTTCTGTCTGAACAAGACGGTGTACCATAATCATGAAATGAACTTGACACCTCTAAAACAACAGAACATTAGAACCTTCATAAAATGTAACATTTATTACAAAACTATGTATTAAACTGGATTACTTTGAAGACGTTTGTAGGATTGAAGCCTAAAAATAAAAACCTTTTGGACCAGTTAATCATGTGAAGTCCAAGCTGTTTTGCAGCCTGTGTAGAAGTCTGGATTGAAATTTAAGCGTGTCTGTCCCATCAGGCTCACATGAGACGGTTGACTGAAATACTTCCTATGAGAACGGGTGTTAGAACTAAAAACACTGACTACTGAAGGGAATGAAGGAAATGAATCTACAAACTCAAGGCTATTTTTTGAGGAAGATATGGGAAGTATGAAATCCAAACTTCACCCATGAGTGGACAGAAAGGGGCTACAAATCCCATGTAGAGGATGATGCTTCTGTCATTATTAATAATAACTAGGGTCATTGCTTTCAATTTATTGTGTCCACCATAAACGCCATAAAAACAGGCTTTTTATTACTCACAGTAAGGTAAGAGACTAAACCGTTAATGCTGCCATCTAGAGGGGAAAGCTGATTTTTGCTCTCATGGGAGAGGAAGGAAGAACAGTTCCACTTTAGAAGCATTAGCTCCCCTCAGACCTAATGAGGATTTATGGGTCTTTTATGTTTCAGACTGTAGCTGTGTGGGCATAATGCAGAATAGTGGACTATTTATCTCAGCTGGTTGTGTCTGTTCTTTATTTTTAGATCTCCTCCCTGTTGATAAGGTTTACTGCTTTTCTGAGTCAGCTCGGAAGCTTCTTGCTTCTTTTTGTGCTGTTACTGCTGTCAGCATTAATGTAACTGCTATCATGGTGGTTCTGTTACTGAAAAGCTCTGTGGTCCATTTGCGTTTGTCTTTTCTACGTTAAATAGGCACCTTTTTAAAGATTCATTGCCTCCAATCCAGTTGCTCTTGTTTTGAGTTTTAATTTGTCATTTTTGATCGATGTTTTCTGTAGATTTTCTTAGTTTTGTTTTAATGTTTTCCCTCTGTGTATGTACTTGCACTCCAGCTTGTATGAGGTTCCCAGCATTTCTCCATCCTCCTTCTCCCAACACTTCCGAAGCCTTCTGGATGAGGCGGACGAAACGGACAGCATCCACGATGTGACGCTTCAGGCTGGGGAGCGCACCTTCCCGGCTCACAAGTTCATTCTGTCCATGAGATCCGAGTTCTTCCGGAAGCAGTTCATGTCCGAGCATTGCGGGCTTGATGACGAGCTTGACAAGGAAGTGAGGAAGAGCGAAGATGCTGTGGGCTGCGATTTACTTATTTTGGAAAAAATCCCAGCAGACATGCTGGAACATGTGCTCCACTTCATCTACACAGACTCCTGTGAGCTGCTGGTGCACGGGGCCCGGCCCAGAGTGTCAGGGGCCGTGATAGGACAAAACCAGGTGAGAAAAAAGGAGTTATGCTTTATTTACTCTATTTAGTATTTTTTAAACCTTCCCTTTCCAAACTTTGCTCCACATTAAGGCTGCATCAATGTTATTAGCTACAAAAACCTGCAGAATATACTCACAGCAACCCGAGTATGAAACATAGATCTTCACTGACCCTGAAGAACTCTGACTCACTGTGGTTATTTCATGAAGGCTGTGTTCTTCTGTCTCCGTTTACTTGGCCAGGATTCAGAGCAGGAGAGGCTTATCAGCAGCCTGCAGGACTTGGATCTGAGAGGTCGCTCAGCCCTAGAGGTGTACCGTTCCCTTCCCAATGCGACCAAAGGTGATAGCAACAAAGCCAAGAGCAAGAGCTCCAAGCCTGGCAAGAAGGGTAAAGGAGGCAAAGGTGACAAGGCCGGAGCCAACGAAGGAGGGGCCAACCCTGTGAAAAGCTTACAGGGCGTGGCAAAGAAGCTTGGCCTGAGCGGCCTGTCAGCACGGTGAGCGGTCCAGTGTGCTCTGATGTAAAGCAGCTCAGCTTCAGTGTCATTCCTTTAATGGTGTTTTCTTTGTTCCTCTACAGGCTGGATGGTGTCAAATATGAAAATGGAAAAATTAATGTTATCCTCAAGAAAACTGGAAACAAACCCAAATTCTACCAGAAGAAATGGTAAGTTTATAGGTGTACATTAACAGCTGCAGCAAGAAGTCTTCTTTTCCCTTCAGGGGTCGTCACAGCAAATCATCTGCTTCCATCTGACCCCATCCTCTGCATCCTGTTGTCTCACACCAGCCAACTTCATGAGTTGCAGCAATTAATAAGAGTTAAAATGATAAACAACAGCACTCAATTTAGACGGTCGCCAGGTCGCCATTTGCGACGTTTTTCGTCACAGATAGCGACCTGGCGACCGTCTAAATCGAGCGCTGCTATAATGTTGTGTTTTTATTTGTGTGTCTGTGCAGCTCGTATCTTTGTGATGTTACTTTGAAATCTGAAGATGGGAAAGAGTTTCCTTGTCACAAAAGTGTCCTCTGTGCAAGGCTAGGTAAGACAGCCCCCCATCATCAAAGAAACACATCGTACGCATGTTTGTTATCATTCATATCATTAAAAGCTGTACCTTTGTTGTTTTGTCCAAACATGTATCCCACAATTCAACATATTTGGGTTGAAAAATCATGCTTGCTCCCTCTGTAGTAATTTCATGAACGTTATTCCTGTCAAATTAAGGCTGTGGTTTTAAACTCTTCATTTTTGGGGTGGAATATGAGCTTCACATGTGCTAAAGTAACTTATTTAAAAGTGGCTGAATGTATTTAAAGTAAAACTAAATTAGCAGCAGTGTGTTTACTGTTGTATCTGTCGTTTGTGCAGAATACTTCAACAGTATGCTGGGAAACCCTTGGATTGAGGTACGCCAAGCTTTAACCTCATGCTGCTGCAGTCTTTAGCCATTCCCTGGTGTAAACTTGCACAATTTGAGACCAACACTAATAATTTCATTGTCTGAAACCTGCAGGCCACATCCTGTTCTGCACTAGAGATGCCGACCAGCTCAGAGATTCTGCAGGTCATTCTGGAGTATATTTACACAGATGAGGCTCCCACCATCAAAGGTAGTTTCTCAAGTTCAACACGTTTTTACCTCATATTTTTAATGATTATCGTTGGTTATAAACACCTATTCCACATTTCCAGTGTTTCAGACTCTTCTCTTTGCCCCACAGAGTCTCTGAACGTGGAGTTTGTCTGCAACGTGCTGGTTGTGGCTGATCAGCTCCTCATCACACGACTGAAGGAGATGTGTGAGGTCGTCATCACAGAGAACTGTACGTTCTGTTTCTTATTTCTACTCTGCTTCTTCTATTTGGCCTCATCTTTTACTAGTCCCATCACTTGGATACAATGCTGTGTTCTTGTTGTATAAAAATAATGAAGAAGGTTTAACCCTTTAAGCTTCAGTCAATTCCAGCCGTTTTCAGTACAAAAAATCGCTAATATTCTATTTTTAAATTTAAAAAAATGACGAAAAATACGGGGAATATTGGACGCACATCGCGAGGTGCATTTCCTTTAAAACGACCGATTCGGGGATTTTATACCGACTTCAGGACATGTTTTGGACAAAACAGTTTACTGGCTTGTGTCATCTGATGTAAAAGGTTGGATTATGGCCGTTTTTTGTGGAATATTTTTTCTGTGTATAATAATGAACCCGGAAATGTGAGTCGCGCTGTGTGCGTTGAAGCCGTGTATAGAGAACGGATGGATGAATATTCGTTTTTGTCGGACAAATGTGTTTTTCTCACCCGCTGTGGTAATCACATCTGAAAGTGGTTTATACCGGCAGATTCATGAGAATCTAAGCTTTCCATCGGTGTATAGTGTTTGTATAATCGCGTTTGCAGCCGTCGGACATTCTTGAAATTCCTATGCAAATTAGTAGGCGTCCCGCCGGCGGGACACCTACTACGCGCTGAAGCGTAAAGGGTTAAAGCAGCAGACTGAATATGTTGATGATGATGGGGTCCTCCAAACTTGTGTTGCTCCTTGTCTTCTGGTCTGTCATGTTCCCCTAAAAAACCCATCTTGCCATGGTTAATTCATGTTTATATTGTTTGGTATGTGATGCCCTGCGTTGACCTGCAGACATGAGCTGTCACAAATGCATCATTTGTTGATGTTTGTTCATAAACTGTTTGCCTTTTGTTTCAGTGACTCTGAAGAATGCTGCAGAGCTGCTGGAGTTTGCCACCATGTACAATGCAGAACAGCTTAAACTCTCTTGCCTCCAGTTCATCGTGCTCAACATGGCTGCCCTGCTGGAGTCAAAGTGAGAAACACAATCAATAACCCGGTTTGGATCACAGCTGATTCATAGCAGTTCAGAACAGTAACGTACAGAAACGTCCAAACGTCTGGGGTCACACAAATGTCCTTAGTTTAAAAGAAAAGCAGTTTTTCAATGAAGATCACATTAAATCAATGATAAATCCAGTGTAGACATAGTTAATGTGGTAAATGACTATTCTATCTGTAAACGTCTGATTTTTAATGGAATATCTCCATAGGGGTACAGAGGAACATTTCCAGCAACCATCACTCCTGTGTTCTAATGCTACATTGTGTTAGCTAATGGTGCTGAAAGCTCATTGATGATTAGAAAACCCTTGTTCAGTTATGTTAGCACATGGAGAAAAGTGTGAGTTTTACTGGAAAACATGGAATTATCTGGATGACCCCAAACTTTTGAACGGTGGTGTAAGTCCAGTTTAGAACTATTTAAATACGTTGCTATAATGACTTTAATGCTGTAAATAAATCCTTAAAAGCCTACATTGCTCTGTACGCGGTATGTGTTCAGTAAATACACACGTGGACAAAATTGTTGGTACCCCTCAGTTAAAGAAGGAAAAACCCACAATTCTCACTGAAATCACTTGAAACTCACAAAAGTAACAATAAATAAAAATTTATTGAAAATTAAATAATCAAAAACAGCCATCACTTTTGAATTGTTGATTAACATAATTATTTAAAAAAACAAACTAATGAAACAGGCCTGGACAAAAATGATGGTACCTCTATAAAAGATTGAAAACTATTTGACCAGAGTGACATGATTAACTCAGGTGTGTCATTTAATTGACATCACAGGTGTTTCCAAACTCATAATCAGTCAGTCTGCCTATTTAAAGGGAGACAAGTAGTCACCCTGCTGTTTGGTGAAAAGGTGTGTACCACACTGAACATGGACAACAGAAAGCGAAGGAGAGAATTGTCCCAGGACATCCGAAAAAAAATGATATACAAACATCTTAAAGGTAAAGGCTATAAGACCATCTCTAAACAGCTTGAAGTTCCTGTGACAACAGTGGCTCATATTATTCAGAAGTTCAAGACCCACGGGACAGTAGCCAACCTCCCTGGACGTGGCCGCAAGAGGAAAATTGATGACAAATTGAAGAGACGGATCGTTGGAATTGTATCCAAAGAGCCCAGAGCAACCTCCAAAGAAATTAAAGGTGAACTCCAAGGCCAAGGTACATCAGTGTCAGATCGCACCATTCGTCGTTGTTTGAGCCAAAGTGGACTTCATGGGAGACGACCAAGGAGGACACCACTGCTGAAAAAAATTCATAAAAAAGCCAGACTGGAATTTGCAAAAATGCATGTTGACAAGCCACAAAGCTTCTGGGAGAATGTCCTTTGGACAGATGAGACCAAACTGGAGCTTTTTGGTAAGGCACATCAACTCTATGTTCATAGACTCAAAAACCAAGCATACGAAGAAAAGAACACTGTCCCTACGGTGAAACATGGAGGAGGCTCAGTAATGTTTTGGGGCTGCTTTGCTGCATCTGGCACAGGGTGTCTTGAAAGTGTGCAAGGTACGATGAAATCTGAAGACTATCAAGGCATTCTGGAGAGAAATGTGCTGCCTAGTGTCAGAAAGCTTGGTCTCAGTCGCAGGTCATGGGTCTTCCAACAGGACAACGATCCAAAACACACAGCCAAAAACACCCAAGAATGGCTGAGAGAAAAGCGTTGGACTATTCTAAAGTGGCCTTCTATGAGCCCAGATCTGAATCCCATTGAACATATGTGGAAGGAGCTGAAACATGCCATTTGGAGAAGACACCCATCAAACCTGAGACAACTGGAGCTGTTTGCTCATGAGGAGTGGGCCAAAATACCTGTTGACAGCTGCAGAACGCTCATTGACAAATACAGAAATGGTTTAATTGCAGTGATTGCCTCAAAAGGTTGTGCAACAAAATATTAAGTTATGGGTACCATCATTTTTGTCCAGGCCTGTTTCATTAGTTTGTTTTTTTAAATAATTATGTTAATCAACAATTCAAAAGTAATGGCTGATTTTGATTATTTAATTTTCAATAAATTTTCATTTATTGTTACTTTTGTGAGTTTCAAGTGATTTCAGTGAGAATTGTGGGTTTTTCCTTCTTTAACTGAGGGGTACCAACAATTTTGTCCACGTGTGTAAGTCTGTGGTGATTCAGATCTGTCAGAGCAGGACAAACAGGAGAAGTAAAGTATGCGTTCTCATCAGCACGTGTCTGTCTGCTTCTGTGTTTTGCTGTGCTGCCCTCAGAGCTCTGGATATTCTTGGTGATGATGTGCTCATGGAGCTTTCTGCAGCCTACAGGAGGATGGTGAGTCACCTCCCATCCAGAGAAACATCCTGGTGTGCGTCAGATTTTCCGTGATCTCAGTGTTTGCTCACTGTTTTTCTTTTTTCAACAAAATGGCATGCAATTGAAACGGTTTCTTTAGCGGTCAAGATCCTAATGTATCTAACACATTAGTCATAGCAGAGAGGGTTTAAGGGCTCCTGGGACTCATCAGTTTGCTCTGACTTTCAACAATTTCACAGTGAAAAGAAATCAGCTCCTCCATCAGTGGTTGCCACTGCAGGGCGAAATGTGACTCCTTTGGAGTTGAAACACTGAGTCTTGTTGAAAACTTGTCCTTTTTTTGTTCTTTTGTTAACTCTGAATATAGTGTATTTCTGACATAACTGGAGGTTCTAGAAAATATACCGGGATATAAGCTGAGCATGAAGGTAAATCAAAACACTAAATGACGTTTTTTTGCTTTGGGTTCATAGAAACACTGTTTAGAACTGAAGTCAGATGTAATAAGGGTTTGAATATTTTATTACTTAAATTTCAATTGTGAAAATCTTGAACTGATTGAACTGGAAGTTTTCTTCAGTCTTCGTTCTCTTATTTCATTGTTAATTTGTACGGAGTCAGTTTCCTGATGGGATGTGTTACGGTGCATCACCAGTAAGTTAACAATAGGGGGACATGGATTGTCTTTAACAATGTTTTATTTTGGTTTCAGATCCCAGCAATGCAGAAGCGTGTAATCACTCCGTACCCCGATGCACCAGACCTCAGTATGTATGTGGATGAAGATCTGGACTCAGCATTCAGCCCCAAACCAGAGGCAGAACTGGATCACTCTTGCAGGTACATGAGCATGAATTATGGAATCAGTTGGTGAATGAGGATGGTGACTGCTTAAATGTACAGATACTGATACTGTAGTGCTGCTTAGACAGACTATTCTGTAAAACATACATGCACTTCATTGTCATTCTTCTGTAGCGGAAAAAATGCTTTGACTAGTTTGTATTTGTTTAAACCAATTAGTCACATTTGGAAGAACTAAGTGACAGATGCAGCTTCAGTGTTCCCTTTAGATAATGATGGGGGAGTGTTTTGGTGGAGCACCTGCTTGTTGGGAGGCGAGAACGATAATTTCAATGTCTAATTCACCACAAAATGTACCAGCAGCACTGCCTAACTGACCGGTCCAAAACTTGAAACGCTCAGTGGCAGAGCTGAAGGGACAGGAGGTTGTTGGAACTGAAGGAGTTTGTTTTTCAAAGTTAGAAATTAAAGAAACTGAAAATAGTTTTTGCAGTGGAGGATGTGAAAAGAAGCCATGAAACAACAGGACTGTACAGCACTGTGTTTCCTGTCACACCTGGCAGAGATTAGTGCACGTTTCACCCACTATTATTCTGAGTTGATCATTTATAACTGCTGCTGCTGATCTACGTACTCATGAGTGCCTGATTTTTTAGAACTTGTAAGTTATGGTAAATTAGCAGCATGAATGCTAGGTTTGCTTAAAATGAAGCCAATCTACAGAATTCACTGCCCTGTCTGACTCATCAAACTCCGGTGGTGAGAAAAGTTTGCTTGTGACAGAATAAATCACAGTCATCTGACTTATATCTGAGGAGATGATGATGATGTTTTGTGTCGCATCGTACAACCTGTCGCTCCGTTTGCATCCTTTGAACAAGTCAGCATGTCTGTGGGTGAAATGCTGAGCTGAGCTGGATGTGTAGATGAAGCATATTTACAGATGGGCTTTGGTTGTCCTGACTGTCGGCTCTCTAAACAGAATCAGGCCTTTTTATGTCATCTTTGTGGACATCAGTGTGCAGTTATGCCTGTTGTTGTTGTCATTGTGCGTTCATGAGAGGGAAATGAATGGCTGGCAGAAGCAGCACACACACACACACACACACACACACACACACACACACACACACACACTTTGCTGCTGTCACACATCTTCTTCCACAGGTTTTCATGAAGCATCATCATTCTGAAGTATCGGTGCTGATAGAACGAGGATAGTAAAGTTCTTCATTATAAGCTACAACAGTAACTTATTGACATACAGTGATTTATTATAGTGTACAGGATCTTCCTCTGATGTAGTGTTGAAACCACTAAAGGTTTATAGTTAAAAAGCAGAAGGCAACCTGCGAGTCCTAGCTGGCAACTTCAAACAGCTCAGCCAGATAATAAGCTGCTAGTAATTGTACAACGCTGTCTGTCCTCAGAGAAATCCTGTTAAAAAAGGCCAAGATGAAAGCTAAGAAGAAACCGAGGAGACGCTCAGACAGCTCAGGAGGCTACACGCTGTCTGAAGTCATTCAAAGCCCTCCTGCTGCAGGTAAACTTTCACTCCAGAGGACACGCTGTTTTCAAAGATGTTTTCCTCTGAATACCATCAGTACAGGTCACACTCAGCACACGGCCACATGTCCTGACGAGCAATCCAGTTTTCTGTTGCAGCCATCAGTTCCTTTTTAAGGCATCAGGGTGTTGTTGGGTAACTTGTCATAATCTTATTACCATGCTCTTTGTCCTCAGTGGTGTCTCTGAACCTGGTGAAGTCCAACAAAGCTAATTCAACAGAGTCCCTGCAGGAGCTTCTCACATCGGACTCAGAAGGCAGCTACATGGGGGTGGGCAGTCCTAGAGACATGCAGTCACCCGTCTTCCATGACAGAGCTGAGGTACATGTTTTATCTTTAGTTTCTTATAGGTAGAGGTGTGAAATAATGTAGCTCTGGTCCACACACAACTCATTGAATTACTTAAAGATGCCTTCTAATAGTTATCTGTAAAACCATCACATAAACTAAAGTATACTTAAGGTTTGGGGACAGTTACCCATTGATAATGCCAGAGAATATTTAAATAGGAAGTCAGCTAATTAAGTAATGAATGGGGTAAAAGATTTATTTTTTTTACTTGCAGACACATACTTGAAGTTTAAATTTAATGCAGCTCAGTACGATTAAGCCTGCAAAGGTGGGCAACAGATTACTGAAGGTTTAGTTGGGAAAAATACTGACAGTGAATATAAGATATTTATTTTAAATCTCCAGGATGAGAAGGCTCTCAGTCAGAGGCTAAAGACCCCACCCAGCACCCCAACTTCCCTGAAGAACGGCCTCCCAACGCCTCCTAACTCTGCTCCACAGACCATCCCCAAAGTGCTTCCCTGGTAAGGTGGACTGCTGAAGTTTCTTCTCCTTTGCCTAAAAACACAGGTTTGAAGTTTGCTAGAAGTCACCTCGTCTTCAGCATTTTAACCTCATATCCTCCCACTTCATTTTGAGGAGGTGGTTCACAGAGAAGAGGAAATATTTCCATCCCTAGTTAATAAATAACAGCTGAGCATTGAGCTGTGTAGCCTACGCACTAAGTGGGAGTGTGTTTTTACAATCTGCAGTCCGGCTCGTGCACCTCCAGTTTTGGACCTGAGAACCATCATGGACATGGAAGCCAACTCTCTACAGACTCTTGGAGCAACTCCTAAAAGCCCTGGAAGGTGAGGGGGGTGTGCTGCATTTATTTAACCGAGGGAACAGGATTTATAGTGACCACCTAGTCTCATCAACAGGAGGTAGTGATGGCGTTAAACCAGTGACTGACTGATGTACATGTCTGCACTGGATTTGTTTTGTATGCTTTGGATGTGTTTTGTTTCACTCAGACGGTGCATATCAGTAAAGATTACGTCATATCTTCCTGCTTACCCTCAGTGTCAGCACCAGCATCAAGCACTCCCCTGTTTCCACCAAACTGTCCCAGAAACAGAGGAAGATGTTGGCCATGGCCAGCAAGGAGACCAGTGTGGATTCTACAGCGTCCAAAGCAACCCCCGCAATCCCCCCATCCAGAAGCAGTGGGAAGGCCTGGTGAGTGAATCCAAATGTGAAAACCACAGCTGCCCACTACTCACTAATGTCATCTGATATCTTCTTCTCCTTTTAATGGGCTTTGAGCCTCTAACTCTGACAGGTATGGCCTGGTATGCCAGGAAATATAAAACTGACAGGCATTAGAGACTTCTGTGTTTTTGTGCAGTCTGCCTTGCATGAATTATCTCGTAGCTCCAATAAAACAACTTGAACTAATGGACAGAGGTGTAGAAACTGAAGAACGTCATAGATCATAGATTTTACAAGTTAGCACCAGGAAGATTTCATGGAGAAAATGGGTTTCATACTCTGAAAATATCTGCTTTTTTCTTAATTTGTTTTTCAAGAAGTAATTTCACTAGTATCTTTATGTCAATAATGTTGTTTTGGGGCATTTTCTATGTGTTTTTTTTTCTTCAGATGTATGCATACCCACAGAATCTCTTTGCCCTGCCCCTTGGTTTGATATTTGTTTAAAAAATACAAACAAAAACATTATCATGGTCCCTTCTACAGAAAATAGAATTTAAGTTCTGGCATTAAAATAAGCAGTGGTTGTTTTTAAATCCACTGCACCTGCTTTTAACTGCAGATTTACAGTGAGAGGGAGTGTGGAGACCTTATCTTAAACAACAGATCACTAGGTCTGCTTTGAAGCAGTAGTAATCCAAAGTAGTTTAAATCAATCCACTGGACTTTAAAGTCCAGTGGATTGATTTAAACTACTTTGGATAAACATGACCTGGATGAATGAGAACCTACACAGAGCAGTAGTAAGATAAGGGCAGCCATCCCATTCTTATATTGTGATTTCATGCGTTGTCATTCCTTTGCTCCTGCAGGGCAACAGCCGTCCACTCTCCTCCCTCATCGTGTTCCTTTCGGGCTCTGCTGGAGGAGGAGGAGAATCGTTTAATCAGAGTGGGCCAAGCAGGAAGTCAGAGGGGTCAAGGTGCCCTCGGTTCACCTGTCACCGTCACACCTGCTGCCAGGAGGGTCACGTTCAAATGTGCTGAAAGCAGCGAGCCGGAGAGACCCACCGGGTGAGCAAAGTACTCAAATATGATGGGGGAAGGTGCAAAGAGCTGGATGATAGAGCCGTGATTCCTATCCTGTAGTGAGTCACAAATGGCAGAAATGAAGGGTGTTTTTAATTTGCTTTTATTATATATCGGACAGGAAACGTGAGGGAATGACATGCAGTAAAAGGCTACAGGCTGGATTCAAACCGTGACCCCTGCACGGAGGTTAAAGCCTCTGTTTATGGGTCACCGGCTCAGTCAGCTGAGCTATTTGGGAGCCCAGAAATCAAGTTTTAGAACATATTTGTCTGAAACCAAAAATGTGCCGCTCAACTTCAGTGACACGGTGAAACCCTCCTCTGGTGCACAGAGGCAGGTAACATGCAAAGCTGGTTAGCACTGAGGATCATTGACCAGATTAGGTGTCAGTGGTTTGGCACAAAGTGATCTGGACTAAGAACCAAAGTACAGTGCTCCTGTTTATTTGCATTCAGTCAAGAATTGAATCATAGAAGAGCCAGACATCCTCACCTCCTGGTAAAAAAAAAACACCCTGAAGCAGAAACACAGCTGACAGGTTGCTGCTAATGTTCTCTACTGCTGATCACCACATGGGGGCACTGTTGAGGTGTCCTCATTAAAATGGTATTTGGTTTATAAACCTCTTCAGCAGCATTATATTCCATTGTCTTACTTCACCTCCGGTTCATGTTATTATAATAGCCTGAATAACATTTAATTAATGGTGTGATGCCACAGAAAACCTGAAATGTCGTGGAAACCTGACAATGTTTTTAGATTAAGAGATAAAACAGGAAGTTTATCTCTGTTGACTGTTTGTTCCGAGAAGGCAGGAATTATTTTTTCAAACAAAGTTGTGACTCAGACTTGAGAACTTGTAGATTTTATTGCTGGAGAAGTGACAGGACCTCCTTTAGTTTGACAGATTGAGGGACACGGTGCTCTGGTCTGAGTGAGGTGAACAGCTCTGAATGACCGGTACAGCTGGGTTGACCTGCCCTCAGACACCGAGTCACCCTGACCTTTACAACATCTGCTGACAGCTGGATAAACACGGCGTACACACACAGTATTCCCGACTCTTCTCATAGTGGTCTTTTCTGTTTGTATGATGCTGGATGTCGCCCTGTGTGTGAGAGATACAAAAAAACAACGACCATCTGCAGGTCTTCAGTCATTTCAGGTCTTGAAGGGGAAGTTGAGCTTTCTCGGAAGTGCATTTCTTATATCTGATTATCACGCTTCCTTCGCTGAATGCTGCAGACTTCTAGATGTTTAACAGCTGCATGAGTCACTCAGTGATGTTGATCAGATTTGATAAGGGCAGCCCTCATGTCACAACGGATCACACAGAACGGGGAGCAGGTTTCAGGTTCTCCTCTGTATTTGGATGAGTTCAAAGCTCAGGAAGTAGCTGAAGCAGCCGTGTACATTCTGGGACCAGATCTCCATAATAGTCAGTCAGATTTAGGACCTTTCCACTTTGTTTGAATGTCGTGCATTTTTTCACTGCTTTTGTTTCTGACACATATTTGTGAACATCCCTGTTGGCCTGATGAACACACAAACAGGCTTCTCTTCCTGTGTGACTTTAACATGCCTCATAATGAGTGATTACGGATGATTTTGGCCACATCTATTAAAAAAACTGATGAAAATGAATGGTGAAGTAAGAAATCACTTAAAGCACACCTTCGTCAGCCTGCTCGTGTCATGTGTAGGACATGTCGTATTTTACATGTCAGAGTCATGGAATAGGAACAAGCAACATGTGCCTTCTGAGCCAAAGAACATAAATATTCAGAGGAAGTGGTGTTTCACAGCCTGCTTTTTGAGAGAAGCATATTTTCAGTGTGTGTAAAGGAAGACTTATTTATACAGCCAACTACACACACAAGGGTCCTTTTACAGTCATTTTAAAACCATATGTGTTTATAAAAATGTTTACATGTAGATGCAGACCTGATATGAAAAGAAATAAACACAACAGGAGAAGGCAGCAGAAAATAATATTTAGTTCTAGTTGGGGCAAACTGTAGATGATTTGACTTTCTGCATCACAAAGTAACTGATAACTGTATAAATAAAGTTGTATTGAACTGGGATGTTTACATGAGATGTGTGTCCCACTGTGCTGTATCCCTCTGACAGTCACTGAACAGAAGAGATGCAGAGACCGTTTATCTCCTGGAGGCTACAGACACTGGAACAGCTTGTTTAGAATAGGACTAAAACCAGGACTCTACTTATTATGAGAAGAACTGTCTTTGTTGTAATTTGAGCTTAAAATTAAGAGACACATTCTGGGAACATATGAGACTTTGCTAAAGAAAAACGAAGCTAATATGACACCTTTAAACCAGCTTGTTCCTACATAATTATTTAGCAATACTTTGTGACCCTCTGTATTAAATTAAAAAAGAATTGTAGCGTTGCCTCTTAGCTCATGTAACAGTACCTTAAATCGGTCTAGATGTGTTTTAACTGCAGTCCAGTTATGTAATCATCAGGAGGTCTGTTGTGGGCATTCACACACAGCGACTTGTCAGTAGTGCTTGACTCAACCTTTGTCCACCTAGCGATCACAGCTCGGTCACCGATACCATCCTCTGTGTTTGTCCCCGACTCCCCCCCAGGCCCTGGGTGCTGGGGGCAGTGGGCAGTCCTCCCCTCTCCTCCCGGGTGACCTTTGCTTCCATCGTGGAAGAGGAGAAGCAGCAGGAAGCGGCGCTGATCCGCAGCCGAGAGAAGCCGCTGGCGCTCATCCAGGTAAACCTGTCTGTGTGTGTTAGCGTTGTGGTTCACACTGCTGTCAGGGCTGCATGTATGGCTCCTATACGCAGCATCCAACCACAAACCGAAGACGTCTGCTGCTTCTGTCTTCTCCTTTTGGACCAGTGTTTCATCTAATGAGCATCACATTCGGTTCGGTGCTGTTAGAAATGAGATGCCTTCAGTTCTGCCTTGTCACAGCCCACTCTGCTCCTCTCCAGCTGATGCCAGACTTCTGTCTGCGCCTTCACAAAACACTTTTATTTCCCACTGTGGCTTTCTGGTTGCCATTATGTAAAACACTCTTATTACCATCAAGCTTTCAGTGTCAGCGTTTTCTCTTCTACCCTCAAATGAAATGTGGTTTTGTTGGCCACAATATCCCGGCTCTAACTCCTTTTCTTGTGTCTTTATAGATTGAGGAGAGGGCAATCCAGGACCTTCTCCTACATTATAAGGCGCGTGACAACCCAGATGAGCTAATAGTGGTGGAGAGGTCTTCCAGAGGTCCCATGGCAGCCCCAACCTGGAACAAACACTGATGTTTAACAGCACATACCATCAAAGTGAGAACATGGCGTCCGGTTGTCACTCTGTATTTTTGGCAGCGTCTCAGCTGCAGCTTCCTTCAGAACCCCATCACATCCATCAGTCCGTGTTGAGATGTTCCTCAGACTCATCCAGCCCAGTGGAGCCTGAAGCAAAACGATGCTTCCTTCTACAGTGTTACGTTCTTTTATTGCTGCTCAGCATTTTGTTTGTGTGTGAGAGAATGAGTGTTTTCCATAACTGAATGTGGTCCTGGAGAGAAGTTTTGGGCCTGGGATTACTGGTGCATGTTTTATTTTTCAGTTTTTTTGGTGGAATTATATCATTACTGAGCAAAACAATAACATGAAAAGTAAACCGCTTTCATAAGTAAATATTGTAAGTGATGTGAAGTTGAAGTTGCCAAAGAAATGAAAATATATTGAGATCTTCAAGCCACAAAATGGGTCCAAACTACGTCACCACAAGGGCTTATGTGTGTGTGTGTGGAATCAGTGGAAGCTCTGAAAGAGTGCCAAATATCAACTGTGGCAGAGCATCAACTGCACTTAATAAGCAAAGTAAGCTGTTTACCAAGGCAGTACAAAGAGTTTCTATGTTCCATTTTATCTTCTGTCATATCTACAGTGTTTTAGTGGTTGCATCAGCTGATTTGCAGTGATATGCTGGCATTGCTAGAATTTGTGAAAAGCATTTTAAACATGAATATAGTTCACATTTCTCAGTTGAAATACAGTAGTTGCAGTGACTTGTGAAGTCAGAGGACACTTAGTAGGATAGATTGTGTGAAACTGGTTAGAAATGGTGGTGTGCCTTTATTAATGAATGACACACAGATACAGCAGCTAAATATCTTATTTTTCTCTACTATTTTCTTTCTTCCTCGCTTGTTTTGCTGTCCAGTTCTTTTCCTGGAGCCAGTGTAAGCTTGACAGGTACCTCAGATCTGGACCATGCATTGTCATCTTCAGACGCCATTTTTCCTTACGTGTGTGTGAATAGAGAAAATGGCATGCAATAATAAAAGAACTCACCTGTGCAATGAACCTGTCTCCCCGTCTGTATTTCAGATTAGATTTGAGTGGACAGAATTAAAGAAGAGACAGGTTTAATTTTCGCCGTAATTAGCTGCTTTATTTTCTGTCTTTTTATAATAAAAACTTCAGTCACTTAGTAAGTAATGTGGCTCTCACAGCATTTAATAAGAGTAACATTTAATCTCCCTCTGTCCTGACACGTCATCTGCCCTGCATGAGCAAAGGATCATTAACGAGTCTCAACCGGTGATTAACTGATGACCCTGATGTGAACGGAGAGTGTGCTGATTGAGGGATTTTATTGGCTTTAATTACAGGTAGAGCGTCGCATCGGAAGTCAGGGGGAGACAGCATGTGGAGGAAATGATAATTACAGATTAGGATCTATTAGACAGTGCAGCGACGACACATGAATCAAAGCCTTGGAGAAAAAGTCCTCCTCTTGACATCACACCACTGCGACCTGGAAACCAATGAAGAATTTTTCAGAGGCTGCTCACCCCGTCTGTCTGTGCACTGAATACAAATGCAGCGCTTTAGCATGTAGTGTACCGCAACATGACATGTTTTAAAATTCGACTGTCAAGCACAATAAAGCAGGCTGCATAATGTACTGGAGAATATGCGCTCAACGTGTTGGTACTCAGTTATCTTAGAACATGTGGAGCACTGATTCACACCACCTGTCATGTTCCAAACAAATTCACTGGAGCTGATTTCAATCATTATTATTATCTTTTAAGCATTAATGATATAAAAAGGAATGTGGTAGATTTCTGAGCAGCTGAACTGTACTGTTTAGGTCAGTTTGGTTTAATATGTGTTACATATTAAGCAGCCAGCTTTTTCTTTAACTATTTCAGTGATTAATCCGTTTTAGCTATATACTTCTATTTATCCACTAACTTGTTATATAGTAATGTTTAGCTTCCACATTTAAAGATTTACCTTTTTAGGTTTAACCATTTAGCCTTTAGCGAGACTTGGCTTCTTTTATCTATTATGCATTGCTCTATTAGTTTCAGCTGTAATCTATTAGCCTTTATTTATGACCATTTAAATGTACTTTTAGCTATGTTACATTTAGCCAGTCAGCCTTACTTTTAGCTACAATAATTTAGCCTTTATTTTTAGCTAGACATTTAGCAGTTAGCTACTTTTAGTTACCTAGAACCATTAGCCTTTACTTTTAGCTACACATTTAGCTATTAGCTTCGATGAGCTATCAATTAACCTTTACTCACGACCATTTATATTTACCTTTAGTTGTATTTTTACAGTTAGCCATTTAGCCTTTATCAGCTGCACAACTAAGCCTATCAATTACCCACTCTACTTTAAATTAAGGCCATTAGCTAATTCTGGCTGTCTGTTCAACCATTTGACACGCATGCTACAGCACAACACGCCTGTGACAGTCACTCCGTCCTTCAGTAGGTACATTTTAAGGTGTTGACATGTCTTTAGAGCTTGGTTCATTTTAGCATTAGGTGACAGGACTGTAAAACTTAAACTTGTTTGAAACCAACTGCATATTTGTAATTCAACAGATATTAAACAGTATTAGCTTTTGTTTGGAATCATGTCTGTGGTCACCCAAACAATAAGTCTAATTTTCACTTTCCTTTGATTCTGTTTCTGACTTATAAAGAAAAATATTGTATATTTTGCTGATAATTGTCAGATTTTCATATATCTTAGCTAAAACTGTCTGTGCTGCATATAGACCTTCTCATGCATTTAGCCACTAGCTACTTTAAGCTGTTAACCATTTCACCATTACTTTTAGTTAAAACCACTTAGCATTTGCTTCTTTCAATAGCCATTTAGCCAGAAGCATTAGCTTTCAGGTATCTAGCACTTTAAAGTCCTTCTCTGGGCATTGATTACACCCCTAAACATTTGTGAGCCAAAGTTAGTTTGTTCCATGAAAATCATCCTTTCATGGTTTAAAATGGCTAAAATATAAGTCCATACAGTTGCTTCTTGTCCACAATACCCTGCTATTTGTTGCAGCTCAAGCACCCCAGCTAACCTAAGATTTCACTCAAATACTACAAAACTATTTCACATTACACAACGGTGACCTGTAATACTGGATTTATTGAGTTATATGTGTGCAAGCCAGAAACAAACTGAAGAAAAACAAAGAAGGAAGGCCACCACAGAGTTGATGGATTTGTTGCTTAGGTTGTTGAAAGACTCAATCAGTGCCTCTTTTTGAGACTTTGATCGTACTGATCATGAAGCTGTAAGGTGGAAATGCTCAGCCACTGCTTGGCTTATTTCAGTCATCATGAGATTTAGCATATTAAAAAAAACGCCATATAAATATGGTATAAACACAAATTTTCACCAGAGGGGATCTATAGCATGTACTTGAGCTGTACTTTGCTATTGCTTTCCCTGTACTCCACTGATTTTCTACTTTTCACACAGCCTTTATCACTTGTGGTTCAGGTGTTCAGATCACAGTAAGTCTTCTCTCTTCAGATTAGTTGACCTACTCCACAGTCTTTCTATGTTCCCCCTGACAGCTGCATTAGTACCCCCCCCCCCCCCCCCCCCCCCCCCAGGCTGTATTTACCCTGGCTGAGAATCACTGCTGTAGAGTTTGGCAGGAAAAAGTGTGAGTGAGCAGTACAGCATATTTAGAGAAGGTGCACTCTTCCTGTGCAGAGAAGGCGAGGATAGGCCCTGGATGTCCAGTCTTCCTGCCAGGCAGATGGGAAAGTCATAGGGCTGTCCTCCAGACGCTGAGGAGAACTTCAGGATTAATTTGTTTATGGAGAAAAAGGGACGTTCTAGACGTCCCATGGAACAGCTCCGACATTCCCAACTCGCGCTGACAGGATGAGCAAAGTCAAAGCCCCATCTATCCATTCTGATTTAATCACTCATCAGGCTGCTTGTCAGTGCCATCTATTAGCCTGAAGTGTTTATCCTGCTCTTTAATACTACATATATGACTGGAAACATCTGAATAGAAGCCCTTTGTGCCATGCTAAAGGTTGTTTTTTTGTTTTTTTAGGTCTTGGGTGCTCAGCCTTTTCTTTAACGGTGTCACTGTAACCCGTTGATGTTGTTCTGTTACTTGTGGGAGGCTCTGAAATAACAACCACTGCTGTATTAGTTTTACTCCTGTACAGGAAGTAGTACAGTTCTCCCAGAATGTCACAGTGAGAATTATTTAGAGGACTGCTGTTAATATACTTCACATTTCTTTTTTCCTTTGAACAGTTGTTGTGTTAGTCCAGGACAGGTGTAACACATCGCTGGTTTAAATGGAGAGATGATGTGACACTTTATTGGTGTTTATTACTGTTAATACAAACCCTGAGGGGATCCAGCTACTGGTTGAGAGGAGAGCTGCAAACTGTGAAAAATTAATGTATTTTAACCATTTTTACCTGTATTTATCAAACTATTTTTTATTTTACAGATTTTCTTCTTTTTTGTAAATTATAGTTAACAACTAGTAAATAACTGCAAAACAACAGTTGAAAAACTATTTTTAACTATTCAGCTTTTAATTATGTTGTCACATATAATTACACAGTTGTACTGTATTGAAATCAGCTAAGAATTGTATTTTCACCATTTTTATACTAAAAGCAGTGTTCCAATGTTTTTAACACATCTTTTAGCACCCTTGCTGCCAAACGTTTCACAGTTTGTTTAATAGTTTCTTGTTTTGTCATTGCAGCTCTCTCCCAGGCTGTGATGGTGAAGCTGTGGCTGTTGTTCAGATGTGTTATGGTGCGAAGGATCAGTCCAGCTGTTGCCATTTAAACACCACAATTCAATGCAAAGCTCAGCCAGAAAGTCATCACTGCACACACACAACCACTGTATGGACTCAGTGTTACAACCACTAAAAACTAATATAGCACAGCCAGTTTCTATCAATCACAGCACAGCCATGGAGGCCTGCAGACACATCCACAGTGACAGATATGTCAGACCAAGGCAGCAGATGCAGGTTGGTCTGAAGTCCGTGTTGAACCCGTTCTCATGCTTTTCTGTCTGCTTGCAGTAGCACAGAGTTGTGCCTGAGCAGAAACAGCCGAAGTGTTGGACTGACTGTAATCACAACCAGTGGTGATCGACTGCAAGTACATTATACGGTGTCAAAATAAATCCAGTCCCTCCTGTGTGGGTCAGACGAAAGGCAGAAGTTGTTGGGAGGTAAAGCAGCTCTGAGAACATTTTTAACTGTGACTTTTCAGGGACTTCAGGAAGTAGGTAGGTCTGTCTGTCTGTCTGTCTGTCTGTCTGTCTGTCTCTCTGTCTGTCTCTCTGTCTGTCTGTCTGTCTGTCTGTCTGTCTGTCTGTCTGTCTCTCTGTCTGTCTCTCTGTCTGTCTGTCTGTCTGTCTGTCTGTCTGTCTGTCTGTCTCTCTGTCTGTCTGTCTGTCTCTCTGTCTGTCTGTCTGTCTGTCTCTCTGTCTGTCTGTCTGTCTCTCTGTCTGTCTGTCTGACTGTCTGTCTGTCTGTCTGTCTGTCTGTCTCTCTGTCTGTCTGTCAGCAACATCACTCATAAACAGACCAACAGATTTGGATAAAATTTTCAGTGAAGATCAGAAATGACTCAAGGACCAAGTGATCAGATTTTATCAGTGATGCAGCTTATAGTCTGGATCCATGGATTAGTTAAAGATTTCTGTATCATTACCAGATAGCGGCACAGTGTCACTGTAACCATGACAACCAGTGAACACTACATCAGCTGCCTGCTGATGATCACATGATTGTGATCCTACTACAGATCCACTGCTGAGGACCACAAGTTTTTTAAGATTTCATCTGTTGGAAATCATGCAGCAGTTTTTTCAGTCTAGGTGGAGTACTGCACTCTGAGTGCTTTTCTTGTTTATCTTTCAGTACTTTTGCAATAACATAGTGTCAGACTGGCGGATGCAAAAAATAGTACACTGAAATTAATTTTTACAGTAGTAAACAAAAGGGGGCTGCACGGTGGTCAGTGGTTAGCTCACAGCTAGAAGATCCCCAGTTCATGTTCCGGCCTTCCTGGGATCTTCCTGCATGGAGTCTCCATGTTCTCCTGTACATGTGTGGCTTTTCTCCAGGTTCTCCAGCTTCCTCCCACAGTCCACAAACATACTGAGGTTAATCGATGATTCTAAACTGTCTGTAGGTGTGAATGTGAGTGTGATTGTTTGTCTCTTTATATACAGTGTCCTCCATAATTATTGGCACCCCTGGTTAAGATGTGTTCTTTAGCTTCTAATAAATGTATTTTTTTTCTAAACAATATAGGACCACAATAAAAAAAGAGGAACATCCAACCTTTAATTCAAGTGCATTTATTCAGTGGAGAAAAAAAATCACACATTAAGAAATAATTCTTTTACTTCAAATCATGTGTGCCACAATTATTAGCACCTCTGATGTTAAAACTTTGTACAACCCCCTTTAGCCAACAAAACAGCACCTAATCTTCTCCAGTCCACCATTAGGAAACTATCAAAATCTTAATTCAACTTATATAATATAATAATATCATTGTGGAATTATTATTACTGTGGAACCTGCTCCCAGTTTGGGTTCTGGAGGCAGACACCCTCTCTATTTTTAAGACCAGGCTTAAAACGTTCCTTTTTGACAAATCTTATAGTTGGGGCTGACTGGGTGACCCACAGGGGTTCGGCTTGTGTCTTCATTTGCACAGCTGACTCCCTCTTGGACGTCCCTTCGTTCTGCCTCTAGTCATGCTGCTATAGGCCTATAGGCTGCTGGGGGACTTTTCTTGATGCACTGAGCCCTTCTCTATCTACCTTTACATTTAATATGTATACCGTTATTGCAGTACATTCACTCTGTTTCCCCCTGTGCTATTTCTCCGAGTGTCCCTGGTCCCAGAGCTGGATGCTTCAGATCTGTGGTTGATGTTCCACCAGCTGGTCCAGTCTCCATCATGTCCACTGTGGGATGCTGCTGCTGACCTTCCTCCAGCCCTCTGCTTCCAACTCCCCTTTTTCCACCAGTCAACTCTGCATCGCCTTCACTATACTGTTATGCTAACTTACATACTGTTTGAATTTTACTGCTAGCTATATATGGAGTATGTTTAATGTCAGAGCCGTACATCATCAGAGTAAACTATGAGTCAGTTTTCAATGTTAGCTTATACTTTGTCTGTGTCACATATCCTGTCATACATGTATCCAAATCATAGACTGTATATAAAGATGGACGTAGCATCTGGCTCCAGAATTGAAGCCAACCCGGAAGTGTCAAAAACTTGCGATATCACGCTGTCCACTAGGGTTGGCTCCAAGAAGCTTTTTCTCCATAGACCCCAATTCATTTTTGGAAAAAATAAAATTTGATAGACTGATGTTCTACAGCTCAGGATTTTCCCCCCGTTAGTTTTCATGGTCAAAATGAGAGATCAGGTGGCCGATCTTAAAATAAATCAATACTGAATTTTAAATAAATCGTTAAAGTTGGCGGAGCCAGGGGGCGTGGCTATACTTGATAGACAGCAACAGAAGCCTCTGCGGTAAAATGTGGGCGGGATAAGAGAGTCCTCAGCCAATCCTGCCCCTAGTTTCTCTCCGGTCCAGTCTGTTTGATGACACTTTTTACGTCACTGGCTCCAAAAAATCCAAAACGGCGACCAGGAAGTAGCAAAATCCGGGCTTCATTTTCTCGCTGTTGAAACCAACGGGTGACGTCACGGTTAGTTTACGCCTGATCCAAATGTGTGTTGTGTTTTCCGTGCTTTCCCACCCCTCCCTCTTCTCCCATCCCTCCCCCTTGCCCTCCTCTGTCCCTCTCAACCCCCCCGGCCAGCAGGCAGATGGGTCCCCCCTATATAGAGCCGGGTTCTGCTCGAGGTTTCTTCCCTGTTAAAAGGGTGTTTTCTTGCCACTGTCTCCTTTGGGCTGCTCTGGGGGTCAGGCATATGGGTTCTGTAAAGCGTCTTGAGACAATTTGACTGTAATTGACGCTATATAAATAAAACTGAATTGAATTGAACTAATAATAATTATCTTTATTCACACAACACTCTTCAAAATCCAAATTACAAAGCAAATTAAAACAGATGAGTCATAAAATCATCATGACAGATAAATACCACAACATGATGTATAAAAACCAACAGTGTTAGAAAAATCTTATTAAAAGAAAAAACTGACAAGAAATTAAAACTTGAATAAAACCAGGAAAGGCTCTCTAGTAAAAGCATGTTTTTAAATGAGACTTGAAAGAGATCACTGACTCATCCACACTGATTTTCCCGAGCAAAGCCTCAGGGCTCGGACTGCAAACACTCCGTTCAGTTTTAGTTTTCAGCCGAGCCCCTGAAACTGACAAAAGAATCCTGCCTGAGGATCTCAGAGTACATCCTGTAAAACATCAGAGACAGAGAGGCCATAAAGGGCCATAAAAGTAATCAGTGAAATCATACCGGGAGACTAAAGAGGTTAAAACAGGAGTGATTACTCATTTCTCTGTGTCCTGGTTAAATAAACTTTGACATTACGTGCTTTTCATTTATTTCCTACAATCCAAAACTAGACAGTGAAGCGCTGCAACAACATAAAATACACCCAGGAGGTGTCATGCTTCAAGTTTTCTGTGCACAAATGATTAACTTCTGCATTGGACTCTAAAATATGGAAACCAGGCTATTCATTCAGCAGTTCAGCATAGATTACGACTACATATAAATTTGCCTCATCCACATGTACGTTTTTCAATAGTGGTAATAATGGCTTTAGAAATGTTATCTTATTGAAAATGCATTTTAGCTGACATTTAAAAGAAAATGCATTGCTGAGTTTAAACAGTATAAGTCAATTAGCAACAATGATGGAAAATGTACAGATTGTAAATTGCAATACCTTAAGAGTTACTTAAGAGTTATTCATACTCTTCTTTGGCTTTGATGTTGACCTGTGGCTCAAACAGACTTTCACTACTTAGTTTTTCATGGCCTCAGTCAGAGAGGAGTTAAGATACGACCTGCCCTCTTCAATCCTATTTAGTGGACATAGAGCCAGTTAACGTTGGATTAGTCTACCTCTCCACGGCCGTCACTCCGCTGGCAGCTTTCAAAGACCATTGAGGCCTCAGGGAGTGATGTAGCGTTGCCAGAACGTGCCACGCTTTGCTGCTATCTCGCCGTCATTCAGGTGATGTCCTGGCTTCAGCTGGTTGTCAGTTTGACGGCCTCAGAGCTACGTGTCTCCTGGCGCTCTGCATGGTCTTGTGACGTCTCTGAGGCTTTTGTCACACAGCATTTGCCAAGCCAATGGATGTGATGACAGTTGTTGTGAATGTGTGGGGAAGCGCAGAGGTTTCCACATCATGTCTGCAAAGCTTCCATGTCTGCAAAGCTTTCGAATTTATTCTGCTGTCATGATTATAAACTCCTTCCCATTTTTACTGATTGACCTTATAAAATGTCTTTGCACATGTAGTTGTTTGAGGTTTATGGCACATTTACTTTGTCAGGCCTTCAAGAGCAGGCCAAATACTGACTTTGGTGAAGAGCACCAAATGATGTAAGTCTGACCAGCTTTAATTGATTCTTCTTTTTCTCTTCACTTCTTATCACGTTTTTAAGCTTTTAAGGAATAGTTCAATAACACCACTGTCATAGTACTTGAAGTTACAGGCAGCTAGCTTAGCTTAGCATGAAACTGCACAAGTTTGTCTAACTGTTAACACCCTATGCACATTTTTTTATCCATTTAAAGTGAATGTATTAAAATGACAGGTTTCTGAGGATCTGTGGCCTGTAGGAGGAGTTAACAGCTTCCTCGTGGAGACACTAAGACCTACAAATAGTCCCTCACAAAGTTCACTGCAGCAACACAAGCTAGCATGTTTTATATCTTTGGACAGAACAATGCTAGCCATTAGCTGCTATGCTAAGCTAATCATGTCTTTTCTGTAACTTTATATTTAACAGTCAAATACTCTCCTCATGTAACTCTTGACAATAAGTCCATGACAAAGTGTATTTTGCAGAATGTCAAATTTTAACTGAATTCTTGAAACCATAGTATAGACTGGAAACCAGCCTGGCTTTCTGAAACCACAGCTTAGCATTTTTACATTTACATCTACACTACAAGTGAAACTGTGGACACACCTTCTCATTTAATGTGTTGTATTTATTTAAATTATTTTCTACTTTGCAGATTAATACTGAAGATCAACACTTTTTTGCTTACAACATAATTCCATATGTATTCTGTTATAGTTTTGATGTCTTCAGTATTAATCTACAATGTATAAAATAAGTGAATAAAAACCATTGAATGAGAAGGTGTGTCCAAACGTTTGACTGCTAGTGTATATTACGTTGTTTCTGTCCAGATTAAACAAATGAAACACCACATGTTAACTAGGGAGCTTTGGAGGTGCAGATACTTACACTTGGACAGAGTCAGACTTGTTTCTGTTTCCAGTCTTTATGCTAAGCTAACTGGCTATTTTCATTTCCTCTGCAGCCGTGACATCATTCTCAATCTTTTTATTTCACTCATGGCAAAAAAGCGATCCTCCTGTACTTCCTTTCATCCCTCAGCTTCAGTTAACAGCTAATACATGTTGTTAGTGTGCAAATGGCCACACCCATGGGAGATGCAGGGTGCAATTAGGCGTGTAGTTACAATGACACAGATTAGATAACCACATTTAAAGGCCCTGGACTTCTAGGCGTGTCTGATGTGGACGTCTTCCAGAGAGGCCTCAGCAGGGTCTGACATCCAGGTGAGGGAGAGTCTGTCAGACCGTTAAAGCCCTCTAGTTAAAGGTGTGGCTGTTTATTGTGGATATCTTCCAGCACAGCGTCAGTGGGGTTTGAGCTTCCAGGTGGGGGAGAGTCTGTCATACCATTAAGGTGGATCCAGCGAATGCAAGTTTGCCAGAGACAAGTACATACAGTGCTAGGATCACACTCGTCTGTAGCATCTATTAGTCGCTCAAGTGATCTAGCAGCAGCATTCAGCTCCTTTACTGTCCCTGGTCCTGCTGAATGTGGGATCACAAAGACCCTTATAATCAGGAAAATTAGGTGAGATGGGCCCCTGTATCTCCCAGTGAAATGGGACCCCCTCTGTAACCTTCAGCTTTAATCTGTCAGAATAATTCATAACCAAACACATCCTATACGCCATCCCCCTGGGATCAGAACGAGTTGGAATGAAGGGATCGTCTACTTGCCGAAGCGACCTGCTGCTTCTCCACTCCACAGACCCAACATGACCCCACGCTACTTTTCCTTGACGGCAGAGAGATTCTCCAACTTTTTGTCAGTGGGGTCAAAATCAGTTTGACTGAAAATGGCTGGAAATCCCATTTCTGTTCTCGTGGCTCTGATCCACAACCAAAACTAACTCAGCCATCAGCAGAGGGAATATCTCTCTGACAGCTGGGACAAACTAATGTGACCCTCCTGGAAATCCAGTTATCTCTGGGAGGGAGAGGATGAGGAGGAGTGAAGAGATGAGAGCTGAGGAAAATGACTGGATCTTTGTTTTCTAGTTATGTCATTGTGCACATTTTTCAAGCAGCATTGCCTCAGGAACTGCTCGCTTATATGTGAGGCCGTCGTCATGCTGCACAGTGTCTGAGTGCTCCAGATCGCATCTGACACCCGTCTTCTTTCATCTTCTTTTTTCTTTAGGTTGCGCCAGCAGCAGAATAAAAGCATTTCTACTTCTGTTGATAGTTTGTAAATGAAATGTCTGTTGTCTGACACTGTGTTCAAATCCCTTATTGTCGTCACAGCGCACTTTTCACACATGCCAACTGGGATTCTTTGCATCTTTTATGAATTGTTTTATCACCTGTCACAGCTTTATTGGCTTGTTTTCTCATTTTGGCACAATGCTACAAGCAGCTCTGTTTCTGTCTCCTCTGCTGAATGCAAAGTGGGTAGAAGGTCATCAGGTTTTACCTTTATTGCTTCTAATGAGACAGAAATTCTAATTATGCTGGAGGAACCTCAATCTGAGCGTCTCTACTGGTTTCTATGGTGCAGAAACAAATGAGCAGAAAGTAATCCAGTTCTACCAGTAGATCAATGTGTAGCTGATGGCTAAATCTATACTTTTTAGGCTGAGAGCAATTATAGCTGACATGGTAGAGCTAGTTACTGGAGTTTCCTCAAAAATCTAAAGGACAAGAAGACCAAGCAACCATAGCTAAAGAAAATCTTTGTATTCTGGAATCCCAAAGTGTTCAGTATTAACTTAATAAAACACCAGAATTCATTGAGTAACATATATAAATATATAAACAGAATGTAAAATATATGTACACCACCGTTCAACAGTTTGGGGTCACCCAGGTAATTCCATGTTTTCCATGAAAACTCCCACTTTTATCCATGTGCTAACATAACTGAACAAGGGTTTTCTGATCATCAATGAGCCTTTCAGCACCATTAGCTAACACAATGTAGCATTAGAACACAGGAGTGATGGTTGCTGGAAATGTTCCTCTGTACCCCTATGGAGATGTTCCATTAAAAATCAGCTGTTTACAGCTACAATAGTCATTTACCACATTAACAATGTCTACACTGGATTTACCATTCATTTAATGTGATCTACAGTGGAAAAAACTGCTTTTATTTCAACAATAAGGACATTTCTAAGTGACATCAAATGTTTGAACAGTAGTGTATATTTTTAAATCAATAAAATTCATATGAACTGGTTTTGATTGGGTTTATTTTCATTTTATTTATTTTTATATCCCTTATTAATCCCATGAGTGGAAATTCTGATTTTCACATATCCCCCCATCTGCGGGGGGGGGGGGGGGGGGGGGTTAGAGCGCAGGGTCAGCCGCGGTACAGCGCCCCTGGAGCACACACATTCACCCATTCACACACTGATGGCGGGAGCTGCCATGCAAGGCGCTAACCACGACCCATCAGGATTGGTAGTGTCTACAGATACGGACCTGTACCCGTAGCCTGTGGGCTACGGATATGGCACTTTCCATTTGCCAGACAGATACAGACCCGTACGTGAGTCTCACGAGTCAAGAAGCTGCTAACCACTGCAAACTGTTGAAAGGTAAGCTAAGGTTAGGGTTAGGGTCAGGTTTAGGGTCCGTACCTGTAGTACCGATGCTACGGGTCCATACCGCTAGCGTCTACTGGGAGTCACGTGACCAGATCTCGCATATCTGATTGGCAAATGGCAAGTGCCGTATCCGTAGTCCACAGGCTACGGGTACGGGTCCGTACCTCTAGCAACAACCATCAGGATTAGGTGTCTTGCTCAGGGACACCTCGACAGGCCGGGGGATCGAACCGCAATCCTCTGGTTGCGAGACGGCCACTCTACCCACTGAGCTATTTTACTGTAGACTTTTGCGTTTTTTATGCTCTAAAATGTCTTCTGTAATTATTATTATTTTCGTTCATAATGGCATTATAAATTGTTTCTTTTACAGTGAACATTTCATTTTGTAGTTGCGGTTGTCAACGACCTTCCAGCAGAATAGAAAATGAAAGTTAGCCCTATACAGTGAAATACATTGCATGGCATTACAATACATGATAAATTCACTGCAGCCTGAAAGTTAAATTAGCCAGCTTGCTGCTGCTGCTAACCCTGGCTCTTTATCTTGACTGAGTATAAAATGTTCATGCTAGCATGCTAACTAGCTCAGTAGGTAATATACTGAATCTTGTTTAAAGGAAGTAAATTTGCCCCAGAATTGCCAGCCATCCTGTTCCTCCTAGTTGCCTTGGTGGGCCTGGAATAACTGCCCCTGGACAGTTTTTGAAGTAGTTTTTGACTGCTGTTTGCACACTTGTATGATAAAGCACTTGCATCTGTAAAACAACACATTTGGCTAGTTTAACTGTTATAAAGCAGATTAGGAGCAACAGATGTTTACTCAGGATTCTTTAAAGAGATGAGTCTCTAGAGTCTTTTTCCCTGTTAAAAGGGTGTTTTCTTGCCACTGTCGCCTTTGGGCTTGCTCTGGGGGTCAGGCATATGGGTTCTGTAAAGCGTCTTGAGACAATTTGACTGTAATTGACGCTATATAAATAAAATTGAATTGAATTGAATTGAATTGAAATAGAGGGTGTCTTTACATTATTTTTGCAGCTGTTGGTTAATTCTTTGTCATTGTTGTTGCTAAAGCTAACACTTAGCTAAGAGTTAGCTGATCAAACTTGGTTACGTTTGGTGAGGAAGGGGAACGCATCAGATTAGCTGAAAGGTGACGGGTCCGTTTGGTTTACCGCCTATCCTTTTATTAAAGTTGTTAGCATGAATTAAGAGCAGAGCTTCTAAAAAAATGCACTTTGAGTAAAATGAATAAATAATCAAATTAAATTTAAAAAAAAACTGTTTGTAATGAGTAAAACCCGCAATAGCTGTTCTGACCACATGGGGGCAGCAGAAACAAGTCGTGCAAAACATGACATCCTGTCCATCAGTTTCACATTAATATCATCTTTCATGTGAAGTTGTTTCCTCTGCTCTTACCTGTTAAACCCAAAACTACACTATGAGAGTAGCTGCAGCAGAGTGAATGTAGTAAGACAGCTAAACTAAGTAGAAATCACCGTCAGCTCTCCGTAAAGACGAGTGTAGCTGCAGGGTGTGTTGCTACAGCCGACTAAATCAACTGTTGCATGGCTTTTACATTTCAAACATTCATTATGAAGATTTTTCTTATAGCCACTTTAAGTTTTCATAATAACATTTTGTTTTTTACAAATCATTTCATATTTTTGGGGCATTTATAAACTAAAAATAGTCTAAAAACTGAGCTTATGCATGAATTTATGCATGAAGTTTTTGGGCCTCCATTCTTGAATGCAGAATCAAACCATATTTTACAGCTTTGACCATGTAATCTGATCTAGAATGTTAGAACAGCAGTGATATTTCACTTTTGTACCTGCTTATAAAACTTGCTTCAATTCAAAGCTACACTCACATTAATGAGAATTTTAAATGTCAGGTTTTAATCAAATGTCTTCTGTTGATCTGTCTCCAGTTAAAACACTGTAGTAAAGATGAGCTTTTTAGGATATCTCATGTATCTGTAGGAATATCTTAGTGTCACCAGGGATAAGAGTAGATAAGAGTAAAAAGAAAACACATCTATTGATATTAGATACTGGATGATGATGAATGGTCAAAGCTACAAGAGGTTTGTTGGTTCATTCCACCTCACAGAAAACAGCTCAAAGATGTTGCACTTCATGGTAGATACATTCAACTTGTGCAGTCAGATAAATGACACTGGAAAACAAAACTGCTCTCCTTTTTTCTTTTATTGGACTGAAGTGTCCAGAAAATGTTTCATAGACCCCAGAGGCAGACTTTGTGCGATTGTAAAAGATTGCTTCATGAGGAAAAGAGGAACTCTGTTCCGCATACATTAGAAGCTGCAGAAAGCTTTGGAAACTAAATAAACAAACCCATCAGATGGGAGAAGACATTAACATCACAAGTGGGAAAAGGTGTGCATTGTTTTTGAATTCCTGCTTCCATTTCATTTTCTGACAGCATAATCTCATCCCTGTCTTTCAATAAACTCCAACAAATGAATCTTCTATTTCACGATGAGTAATGAGGTGCCAAGTTGTATTTATAGAAAACATCTCTGTGTTGTACGTTATGTGTAAACCTGCTGTTTGTCTCTGATGGCTGCTCTTATTTAGCTCAGTAGCCAGTGGCTGCACCGTGTATGGTCACGGGACCTGGTCCAGGCCATAGCAATCATGTCTCCACACCTGTGAAACACATCGGCATGGCTGCTTTCTGTCCATTGTAACTGCCTAATGGTTCCATGTACATTTCCAGATGTGGGATTCAATTTCAGAGACCTGCGTTCAACCTGTCTGACACACGCCAAAGCAAAGTATGAAAACAAAACAAAGATTACAGTTAACAAATGACGTAAATGTCACAATTATTACACTCTGCTTTAAATAGGTCTCTTTCTTCTTATTTCAAGGTTCTTTAGTTTAACAGCTGCTGTATTTACATCATTACAGAGCTGCACAATATGACTAGAGGTTTTAATGTCAGTGGCTGTGTGAGGACTGACACTGAGCAAAGACAGAGCTCTGTGTCTGACTCAAAGCTAAGACACTGCTGTAGAGTAAATGGGATAATCAGGGCATACAAATCTGGGTGGCTGCAGTGACGCAGGGCTTTACACAGCAGCCTGTCCTCAATATGGCCCCCGTAAGCCCTGCCCCTGCCTTCATCCAACCTCTGACCCTCTTTCCTGAACCAGGTAATGTCTGGCTGATGGAAACAAAGACCTCTGATGTTATAGGTCTGAACAGGTGCCTCTAAGAACCTGTACAGCAAAAAAAAAGATACTTTTATGGTAAATCAAAGCTCGTGATACCTATCTTTAGGTGTATCTAGAAGGTCTCCACTGTAGACCCTTCATTGTAATCTCTGCTATTTGATTAGCCTGCTACCCTCAGGGTCTAGAGGTAACAGGTTTAGCAGATTAAAGACAAAATATTTCCAGTCTAGAAGACTTTTTAAGTCATCTAGGAAAGTTTAGGATGTGGAAGGTATTCCAATGCTATTGCAAGGTGCATGAATTAGACATTTAAAATGTCATAGAGTCTGCAAGGAACTGAATTACTTTATTCCAAGACCTAAAGCAGTCCACAGAGGGCGACATGAGGACGTGAAGTGAGCTCTGTATGCAGATCAGCTCAGTTTGAACAGAGCTCCAAATGCAGTTTTCACAGGAGTTAATTTCCTTCATCGTGTCTTTTTAAGGTTGTATTTTAATTAAAAAAGAGGGGGCCATGATCCCAGGAAATATTTAGTCACTTAGTAAAATAATTTAGGTGTATTACTCCTAATTAAGAGCAGCATGTTATACAAATGAGCGCTTCAAGGTCTTCAGATCTAAAGCATTGTAAGGGTGTCTTGGAGACAGACCGGAGCTGCTTCATAAAGTAGTCTTAACTGCATTAGCATGTTGAGCAGCAGACGGTCAGAGGGGGCGGGATGAAAACAGCTCACATCTTCAGACCAACAGACCTGAGTCCTGCAGAAGGAGTCTGCATGTCAAGTGGGCAGGCAACGGTTAACTTCTCCACAAGTGTCAAAAATATGTTGAACTAAACAGACCCGAGGAAAGCAAGCTGGATTTCCTGAGCACACACATGTTGCATTTACGGGATGAAAGCTTGGCAGCGGGACGATCAATTCAAATGATCTAGGAGCCGTGCGTAAAAGTCCACAAGACACCTCTGAGGAGCTGATCGTCGGAGGGAGGATTGTACCAGAGCTAGACTGGAGGAGAGAGCGCACTCATGCAAATTCATAAAATCATAGGCGTGCCTTTAGGCGATGGAGTCACAGCCGGAAAAGCAAACCCCCTCCTGGATCATCAGCGACCTTCAAAGACTGTGATGCGCGGCGCTCGGACGCATTGACAGCAGCTCCGAGTCAAACGTTTTAAAAGCGCAGTGAAAGAGAAGAGAAAGTTAGGGCTCGTTCTTCTTCATGGTTCTGTTCACTGGCTGCAGTTTTTCCTCAACTAAACCACCAGCTCCACTGCTGCGCCACTGTTCTGCTGGATCTCCAACCCAAAGGCTCATTGCGCAAACTGCCAGGCATTAGCTTTGGGTTTGTTTTTTCTTATTGTTTTGCATGTTTACCGTCAGTTTGGATCACTTTAATTACTGAGAACCCTGATGTGGATGAAGTTACAGCCTCCTTACTTTTACAGAATCTGTGCGTAAAGACACCGACCGCTGATTTGTTCCTCTTTTGAGAAAAGTATTTAATTTCATTTTTATTTAAATTGCTGTGGACTTTCCACCACCATGTCAGAGGACGACAGTAGCTCCACTAGCAGCCTTATGTCTGACACAGACAGCAGTAACGTTAGTGTCCTTAGCTGGGAGCAAGTGCAGCGGCTGGACGCCATTCTCACCGAAACCATTCCGATCCACGGCCGTGGAAACTTCCCCACTCTGCAGATGCAGCCGCGGCAGATCGTCAAAGTGGTCCGGAGTCGGATGGAGGAGAAACAGATCCACGTCCGGGACGTTCGGTTAAACGGCTCCGCAGCCAGCCACATTCTGCACGGGGACAGTGGACTGGGCTACAAGGACCTCGACCTTATATTTTGCGCAAATATGAAAGGTGAAAGTGATTTCCAGACTGTGAAGGACATAGTTTTGGACTGTCTCCTGGATTTTTTACCCGACTGTGTGAATAAAGAGAAAATAACTCCGTTAACGTTAAAGGTACATTCACTCTGTCAACTTTGAACAGTTATTCTTTTTCATCTGCTTCAATTGATTACTTTTATAGATGTGATTAGATTTAATTGCATTTGTGTCAGTTCGGCTTAACGAATTTACGTGCAGCTCAATCTACAATTAGATTAGTTTAGTGATAGTAAAATGATGGTTTTCTGCAGTTAAGAGGATTTAGCTAAACCAATTTGGAAAGGATCCTGAGCTCAGCCATATAGGTACCATATAAAGACATTCAATGGCCTTCAGTATTGTGGTCTGTCCTATTAAGAACACAAGAACGTGCAGCTTCTACAAAAAAAACACAATTGTTGCACAGTGCAAAATTAGGCCTAGATGTGCTTTTACTGCATTTTATCTCTACTGAATTAGTGATTGCACCTTCAAGGATATTAACTCAATGTTTGTGCTCTTTTTCTCTCTCTTCCCGTCTCACCCTCACATGTAGGAGGCATATGTGCAAAAGATGGTGAAGGTGTGCAATGACTCAGACCGCTGGAGTCTCATCTCCCTCTCTAACAACCGGGGGAAGAACGTGGAGCTGAAGTTTGTGGATTCCCTTCGGCGGCAGTTTGAGTTTAGTGTGGACTCCTTTCAGATCAAACTGGACTCCCTGCTGCTGTTCTATGAGTGCTCAGAGAACCCCATGGCCGAGACCTTCCACCCAACCATCATGGGTGAGAGTGTGTACGGAGACTTCAGCGAGGCCCTGGACCACCTACGTCACAAGATCATCTGCACCCGGAACCCAGAGGAGATCCGAGGCGGGGGTCTCCTGAAGTACTGTCACCTCCTGGTCAGAGGTTTCAGGGCCGCATCAGAGTCAGAGATGAAGTCCCTGCAGCGCTACATGTGCTCACGCTTCTTCATTGACTTCCCTGATATTGGTGAGCAGCAGCGCAAGCTGGAGTCCTACCTTCAGAACCACTTTGTGGGCCTTGAAGACCGCAAGTACGACTACCTGATGACCCTCCACGGAGTGGTCAATGAGAGCACAGTGTGTCTGATGGGGCACGAGAGGCGGCAGACCTTAGGGCTCATAGCCATGCTGGCGGTGCGTGTGCTTGCTGAGCAGAATGTCATCCCCAACGTGGCTAATGTTACGTGTTATTACCAACCTGCTCCTTATGTGGCAGATGGTAACTTCAGTAACTACTACATAGCACAGGTACAGCCGGTGTTTGCCTGCCAGCAGCCTGCGTACTCCACCTGGCTGCCGTGTAACTGATTCTGCCCCAAAGAAAGGATGAGGACGTGAGTCTGATCGCTTTAAACAGGAGTAAGTGGCATAAAGCTGCCCAGTGCTAAACAGCTGACAGAAAAAGGAGTCCACTGTTTAATGTTTTGCATCAAAGCTTCTGTTTTTGTTCATACTTTAAGTATGAATGGTCAATGGAGAACAGTTGGCGATCACTTCAAGTACATTTTTCAGTGTGAATCACTCACATTTATTCTTGACACGTCAACATCTCTTGACTCGGCCCAGGCCAACAAGGTTTGGCAAAGACTAATTTGGGAAGCTTGGCAGCAATGGATAAATGCAAAAGTGTGATGGCCTTGAATGCGAGCAGCAGAACTGTCATTAAGGCTGAATAAGACTGATTCAATCTGTCACAAACTCATTAGCCAGCATGTTCCAGCAGCAGACCAAACGGCTGCATCACAACCCTGAAGTTGACAGCTTCGCCAGGCCAGCTTTCAGGGGTGTGTAGCTCTGTGACCACACACACACACACACACACACACACACACACACACACACAGACACACACACAGACACACACACACACACACACACACACACACACACACACACACACACACACACACACACACACACACACACTCACTCTCTGGGTGAAATCTGAGGTGTGTGCACGGCTCCAAAATGAGCGTCCTACATTCAGCTTTACGTCAGCTGAACCGAGGTGAGATGCTGTTGAACTAGTTTGAAAACAAAGCAGCATGTCTGTCTTGCATTTGGATATAATTATGGTTGTTTACAGACCAAAGATTTCTTTTCTAACATGAAAACCCAATTTTAATGGGGGAAAAATTAAGCAAAATATGAAGCTCTTGAAATGTCTACTTGTATATGTGAACATATGTGTGTTTCTAAGTGCCTATTGCCTCACTGTGGGCAGAGAAAAGAATGAGCAGACCATACGACCCCACTGTGTTCATAGTCAGGCACACAGGACAGTAGCACCCAGAGGCTTGTGAATGTATATGTGAAATTATGCACAGTCAGTGTTTGTGTACGTTTGAATGAAAAAGGGCGCTATACATTCATGTGGATTGTGCAGAAAAGCAGCAGTGAAAAGTGTACGATTGATAGGTATTTGCAAGATTCACATTTTTTGGGTGGGGGGATGTTTGGAAACTCAAAATGTTATCTTCTCTGAGTGATGCTCAAATGTCCCAAATGAATACTGGAATTATTTAACTGTCATGACAGCGGTTGATAAGCATTTTATGATCATCAGCAACAAAGAAACTCACAGACTTCTTGTATATTTTGTACAGCGGTGCTTCTCTTTTTCTCATCTGTGAAAAAAAGTCACAATAAGTAGATAAGAGACAGAGAGAGGAAAGACTGCATTTCCAGAGTCCTGGCGTGTGTGTTCTCCAATGCTTCATCCTACAGTAGAAGGATATTTGCACAGACACCTCAGATGATGAGACACTGTTTGCTGTAGCACCTTGGCAGGGAATTCCTCAGCTGCTGCTGAAGAGCTTGAACTTAGCTGGGGTTGGGTTAGCAGACGCTCTGTTTAGGGTTCAGAAAATGTAGCGCCAAACATTGTGGTGGCTCCGCTGACAGCCCTAAAGTTTAATGAGATCATTTGCTGATGTAGATGATATAGAATACAGAGAGAAAAAGGGAGGCAGAAGAGAATATAGATAATAAAAAAAACAAGTGAGAGAAAGGAGAATGCGGTGGTTTGGAGCCAGAGGGGAGAGGAGTCGGTCTGGAGAGATGGGTGCAGCTGGTGATGGGGTTTATCTCTTTAGGGTTATCATGTTTTACTGTACAAACCGTCTCTGTTGAGGTCAGACTGCAACTTCATGGACAGTGCAAGCAGCTCACCCTTACTTTTAGGGAGACCACGACATTCTGTTAGCAGCATTTGCTCTCTGTTTTAATCATCTGATTGTTAATAAAAGAGTGGAAACTGAAGAATACTGTTTGCATTCATGTCAGCTTCAGAAGCTGCGACCAAGCAGCAACAACCGCAGTCTGAACTTGAAGCTAATGTAGACATACCTAAAAGTGCAATAACACAGAGGGTTGCAGACTCTTAAAAAATGAATTTCTCCAGTATGCTCCCCTTCAAAAAGCACAGAACTCTTTGCTGAGCTGCAAATTCGATAACATTTTTTGATGCTACTAGCTAAATTCACCTTTTCTAATTAGTGTGAAAATAGCTTCATAGTTGAACATTAAGCCTCACACGACTGGCTCGACTCATAGGATTTTATGGATCGGCTTTAAGTGTCCCCCTACTCTGTATCTGAAAGGTTCTGGGTCCAACAGGAAAATGTTGACTCTGAAGACGTCCATTAGCTTCAGTTTGACCTCTTTGCAAACCAACAGACCCTGTCATCACTTGCTACGTCCATCCTCGTGTACGGTCTGTGGCTGCAGCTTATGTTTCATTTGTGAGGTTGCTTCATTGATGCATATTAATGTTTTTATGCTTCATTCCACCCCCATTTTGAAGAATGGTACTGTATATAAATATATATATGATTACATGTTTCAGCTTTGCCAGCAAACTTATTTCTTGCAAACTAGAAAAAGAAAGCGGTGATTCAAAGCGTAAATATGCAGGTTTGGCCCCGACTCAGCTCAATACTGCAACAGAAAGAGAAATTCTCTCGCTGAAAAAGCACTTCTTTCTCATCCTCTGTCTCGCATAACTCTGATTATGCACAACTGCTCTCTTCAGTTGTTTCTTCTTCTCAGTGACTGTCCACATCGATGGTATCCTTTGGATTGTGCAGACAATGTATTGTCATTTTATACTCAGTGAAGTCCTAGCAGCTGACTAGCTAGCTAGCTCCAGTCTGCCTGTCAGTTAGTGATTGTGGGTTACAGCATCGTCTTGTATGTGTTGTCTTAAGCATCTGTTTCTGTTCATGCAGTCTTTTACAAATCACACGTTTAAAAAGAAAGAAAAAGATCCTCATCATGTATGTATATTTTTTATGATTGTTATTTTTATAAATGTACCGGACACTGCCGGTGTGCAGTGCTTTTGAATCTGTGATCGGGCTTCAAAGGATATGTTCTCAATAGCTTTTTTGCTATAATATGTTATGTGTCCAATGGATCAAAAGGTTAAAGATGTTTTCCTCAATAAAATGTCTGAAAACCAGATTTTTAATGTCTCTCATTATTCATCTGTTGGAGTCTAAATCAGGTTTACTGCGCTGGTCTGATCCAGACAGAAAACTTTGCCAAACATGAGAAATTACTCTTTTTCCAATTAAGTTCAAATTTTTATTTTTTTTTAAAGAAAGAGTCAGAGCGTCTCTTTTCACTGACGTGAGCCATTCAGCAGTTTTCAGATGGGTTCCCCGCTCACTCGCTCAGAGAAACAAATCCCTGCCATGGCCTGCCGGGCCCAACAGGCCCGGCCACAAACCGGTCCAGAACTGGCCTGCTGCTGCCAGAAAGAGCTGTTGTTGAATGTGAGGGGATTTGTATCCACTCAAAAAAGAGACTTTAACGCTTTTGTAGAATGAATATGTTTGCCTGCTCATCAAATTCTCTCTGTTAACGGCACACCAACAGCAAAGCAGTGAGCAGAGTCCAACTGTCTCACCCTAACCCTAAACCCACCACAGCAGAGCAGACTGTCACACAGGTCACATGACAAACCGTCCTAGATACAGACGGACACGGAGAAGAAAACACACAATGAGTAAGAGATTCACTGTGTGACATAGTCCTATATATAGCCGACATGATAAGGGCATTATTGCTTTCACTTAAGCGCATTTACAGCTCATTAATCTGAGCCAGAAAGGAATGATTGACAGGTGGAGGCTGTGCATGTCCAGACTAGAACACAAACATTTGTTATGTACGTCCTGTTCCATGGGCTCCTTTATTACTGCACAAACAGCTAGAAGGACACGTTTGTATTTTTCAACTTTCTTCCTTAAAACATGTCCATAAACTAGCATGCTCATACAGAAGGAATGTTTTAATTTGATGAAACTTACCCTGCTGAAACTTCATTTTATCTTCAGGTGAACTTTGCGTGCAGAACAGTTCCTGCAGCTTTTACCCCCATCACTCACCTTGGAATTGCTTTAGGAAGGGACCTCTTTATGGCCGGTACAGACAGGAGGAGTGACTACAGCTACCAATAACTCTATCAGAGCACATGCTGGCATGTGAATATTGTTTTACGGCACTCGTGAAAAAACGTGATCCTCTCCTTTCAAAAAGATCCTCACAACACAGCCCTGAAGCAAAAAGACGATAGTAGTGAAAGGCTGACAGTGAAGCACCCATTCCTAGAAATTAAAGATAAATTTGCCTCTTGTGGTCTCAAACAACAACAAATCTATACCGAGCTTCCAGCTGTCAGCAGCAGCACTGAGCACAATGTGAGTTATTTGATACTGGAGGCACTAAGGCATATTTAATATCAACAATGGATTAAAAACTATAGACGGTTAGATTATAGTGTACAGACAGTATAGTATAGTGTACTGACATCTAAGTCATGCTACATCATCCTTTTGTCCTTCAACCCAGAATATTTATTTGCTCACTGTCAAAGCCTCATGCCTTCTGGTGCTGCCAGTCTCAGTCTTAATTTCAAGCATGACTCTACTTAATCCTCTCTAAAGATCCCATCTCATTTGTGGTTTTGCTTTAAAGAAGTCAGATTGATGCAACGGCGCCATAGGACCTAAATGTCAGGTCCTTAATTTGAGATGCAGCATCAAATGAAGTAGCCCTCTTAATTTAAGGGGAGCTTTGATTTAAAGTTTAAAGAGCGACTTGTGAAAGACTCCCACCGCAGTAGCTGGCTGGCAGGGAGAAATAGCTGCAGCAGAGTGAATCCACACAGTATGTGACACTGAATGTCTCTATAATTACCTGTGTACCTTAAATAAAAGCTTAGGCACTTGTCACTCATCCTCCTGCTCATCTGCCCTCTAATGGCTTTTCCACTGCACAGATTGGAGAGTGGCTGGCTTCACGGGATTTCTCTCTGTTTTTCCTTCTCTTTATGCTGTGAAGAATTTTTTCCAGATGAAAGTTTCTGTGGAATAAGTGGGAGCTGCTTGTAGGACGTCTTATCCAAACCGGGTCCAGTTCAGACAGCAGTCCAGTCCGCTAGCGAGGAGCAGCAGCAGCCAAGCTAACATGCTGTTCCCATTTACAACACCACTTGGTCTCTGAAATCCCCAGTAATAAGAACATTTCAGCATTGTGGGGATTTTTAATTCACATTTTAAAAGTGTGGGACAACACTGAGCAGGCAGCATCAGAGCAAAGATTCCCACTAACACACACATGCACACACACGCATCTATACGTGCATACACACATACATGAGGTCGGGCTTGTAAACAAATTCCAGAGGGGTGAGTCTGTACAAACAGTCAGGAAGCATCCATCATGCATGTTAGCAGCCATGAGGAGATAAAACCTCAGGATGAAGGTCAGCTGCAGGTCACAGATAGCAGGCCTACTGTTCCTAATAAAACAGCATCATCTGCATCGCTCTGGGTCCCTGCTCTCACCAGCATCAAGCACACATCAGCGGATACATTAGACGTTATACTTCATTAAGGTTTTCTACATCATACCAGACTACATGAATATGTATAACTATCATTTCAGTGTCTCCTGATCTAACTGCAGCTTCAGTAGCTTTAAGCATTAAGCTCAGATATTAGCCCTGGGCATGGCTCAGTGGGTAGAGTGGCCCTCTTGTAACTAGAAGGTTGCCGGTTCGATCCTCGGCCCATTGAGCTCATGTCAAGGTGTCCCTGAGCAAGACACCTAACCCCTAATTGCTCCTGATGGGTTGTGGTTAGTCCCTTGCATGGCAGCTTCCACCATCAATGTGTGGGTGAATGTGACGTATCATGTAAAGCGCTTTATAAATACAACCATTTAGATATTCCCATAAGTCAAGCTAATGACACACATGTCAGCCCAGATCACTGGCTGTCATTAACTTAATGCTGGCTTTGCATCTTCCTTTACGTCCACTCAGTGCTGCTGTCACCTCCTTCATACGACCGATTCCCATCAGGCTGAGGAATCAAACAATCGGGAAGGATGATAGGAAAAAAGTTCTGTTCAAATGAAAGCTGCACCACTCAATAATTTATATCCTTAACGAACCAAATGACTGTGTGTCACATGTAGTGTTAAAATCACACAGATGTATTCATTTTTGTAGTTTTTAGGGCCTTTCATTATCTTTAAGCTCATTGTTTTGGTTCAGGCTCCCATCAGCCTTTTTCAGATAAACACGCTTTACCTGTAGGGTTCAAAAGTTTGGAAAGTTAGCAGCTAACTGGCAGCTATAGTAAAGCATTTAGCTCATAGAAAGACACTTTTCTCAGGACTAGAGCTAAAAACAGAAAGAATATCAGGCTTACATGATCAAATAAAATGCAGATATTCCTAAATGTCAGTTGGATGTAAAAATAATAAAGCTATTATATGAAAATATGTCTGTGTTGCATTTATAGTTTATCCTACTTCCCTCAAGAACACAATATTTAATAAAAGACAAAAATAAATGAATGCAGCTTTAAAATGACATATTTTCCTGTTACCTGCTTTATCATGTGAACATATGCCTTCAACAGAATCTTTGTTGTCCTGCTCATTTCAGTGATATTTTACAAAAACAAACTAATTCTTCTGCTAAAAATGACCAGTTTAAAAAAGAGCTTCTTAAAGGTTAGATTTATTTCCCTGAGAAAGTGAGAATAATGAGCAATACATTAATGTCCATGACCGTGTCGTAGTTCATGGTTGTAACAACATTGTGTTTTTCTGTAAATTTGGGCCAAGCTGGAAAAGTCTTTGTAGGTAAACAAAAAGTTTGACACCCGTTTACTGCTGACCTGTAGTCAACAAGTTACGGGAAATCCAAAAAGAAACCAGACGCTGTAAATGATACACAAAGAGGACAGCAGCAGCTGGAACGCCGAGGCTCTGATGGCGGTTGTTACTAACGTTCAAAGATTTATTGACTTGTGTAAACGTACAGCCGACAGTATCAGCAGGAGGAACTACGGTGCAGAAACGACTGAACGGAGCTGAGTGATTCATGGATCCTGGATGAGTTTATAGGTGGGGCGGGAGAAACAGAGTAGAACGGGGTGGAAAAAGGAAAAAGATTACAGGGAGGAGATGCGAAGAGTAGCTGATCATAAAAGAGGGGTTTGTGTGGAGAGAGAAGGTGAGAGAGTGCATGAGGGAAGGTGATCCTCTCGTCTCAGAGATTAGTGTCATCCAGGTTAGGAGGTTTATCTTATATAAGTCTCAGGACAGATGAGCGTCCTGTCTTACAGCCAGAGAAAGAGTCCTCTGTCCGTCTTATTAAACCTTGTCAGGGAAACATCATTTTCTACACGTTTCATGAGCATTTTCCATATCTGCACACCTCATCTGCTTTTGTTCTGCATTTTATGCTCGTTCTGAACCTGATATTGTTACGTTTTGTGTAAAGTGGGATTTAGATATTTAAAAGTGAAAACTGCTTACCTGTATGGACTTCAACACAGAAGAAACCAGATTTTCTGAGTGGTCACAGCTTCTGTACTCTCTGTTTTCTGTATTCTGTCCTTGATGTTCTCTTAAAGAGATCCATCAAGAAAACAGTCACAGGTCAGTTTGAGGCCAACTGTGAAAATCTGCAGCTCAAATTACTTTAACTGAACATTCAGTTTAATTATGCAAACTTGATCGAGGCAGTAACATCGGCAGCATTATTACTCCACCAGGGAACGAGTTATGTGAAGATAGGTGTACGTTTGTGAACCTGTCTGTCTGTCAGCAACTTTACTCAAAAACAGACTAACAGATTTGAACGAAATTTTCATTGAAGGTCAGAAATGACTCAAGGACCAAGTGATCAGATTCTGGCAGTGATGCAGCTTATAGTCTGGATCCACAGATTAGTTAAAGATTTCTGTATCATTACCAGATAGCAGCACAGTGTCACTGTAACCATGACAACCAGTGAACACTACATCAGCTGATTGTGATCCTACTACAAATCCACCTCTGAGGACTTATCAGGACTTATCCATCAGAAATGATCCAAGGAACAGCTGATTAAACTGTGGGGGTGTTTCTGAGTCCCATCAATTCCCGCCGTCTGCTACATGTTTAGGTCACGTGATCTGGTATCCGAGCATAGTGTACACATGCAGAACACACGCCTGTGCTCAGAGGAAGGTCATTGTGTTTGTGGGTACATCTATATTAAATAGACACGTTCTATGTTTCCATGATTTCTGCCATGAATTGTTTCAAGATTTCCTCCACTGGAAATGATACAAGGACTGAGCAGCCTTGGTGGAGGACTGCTCTCTGAGTGATTTTCTTGTTTCATGATATGTGCTTCTTATATTCTTTATTTTACCAGGTAGATCAGTTGAGAACAATTTCTCATTTCCAATGATGACCTGGCAAGAGGCATCAGCAGGAAGAAAAATAAATAAACAATACACAAAAAAGGACACGCACGTGTTTAAATGGACATTTAAAACAGCCTAAAGTAAAAATTCAGTGAAAACAGTCAGCATGTCAGCGGTCAGCTAGGGTCAGCTGCAGCTTCTGCTTAAGCATGAGAAGAGATGGAAGAGACGACAGTTTCAGAGGTTTTTGGAAGGAATTCCAATTGATCGCTGCAGCAAAGCAAAAAGAATCACTGGACCTCAGTAGTAGCTGTTATTGGAGGGATGTAGGAGGCTGGAGAGGTATTGAGGGGTCTTCTCTGATAGGGTCTGGTAGATGAGTAAAAGCCAATGCTGGTGTAAAGGGAGGGTCTTATCTGACAACAAGTTATATGATTAAAGATAGAGGGGTGAACCGTGCAGTTTCAGCTGCATGTTGTAATACACGACCATGGCATTTATATGTAGCATAATGAATTTTAAAAAACATGTAAAAATAAGGAAGAAAAAAATATTTCTGACAAATGCAAAATATAATATTTTAAGGAAAAAAGACATTTCCCAGTAAACACATTGTTATATTGAATAGGACTGAATGGATTGAAACTGTCTCGATGCTTCTAACATATTAGTTTAATCTGTGATGCTGCCTCAGAACACGCATCATCCATGTGTTCTGTGTGTTCGGTGGTTCAGAGCAGGCAGCTACACACATCTCTCACATGGAGTCTGCATGTGTGGACAGCCGGTGTTAACCACTGTTGACAAGTGAGTATAAAATGTCTCGCTGTAAACAACAGTACACCCGCATTAATGCAGTATAAAACGGTCACGCATCAGTGCACGGCCTTCATGTTTGTAAGTTTGTGTGAAAGATTAGGCATTGGGGTGATAAAGGTTTTTTAGTAGAAACACATATCTGATGTGTAACCACATCTGATCATCGCATTCTGATTTTATTTTGCCAGTCTGATATAAGGAAGTGGAAAAAGCTAAAACAAAACTGACATGAAGAGATCATGCGTTGTGATCTTTGTTGTAGGAAGATGTGCTGCTGACTTGTGCTGTCTACAGAAATAAGGCCTGTGTTTGTTAGAAATCAGTGAGTACACATTCAGTCATTCAGAGTTCACAGCTCACTGCGTAAAAACGACTGGGAAACAGAATATGAAGCTGTGCTAAATGTTCATGTTAGCATGCTAACACGGTCACGCTAATGTTCATCAGTTAAAACTAGCAGTTATGAACGTATCTCTTCCACAAAAGTCACGCTGGCGGTCTAACTAGGATCTGGGGTCATTTCTGCAGTACTTTCAGCATGGCACAAGTCTGAACTGTATGCTGCTATTTTAAGGGACAGGCATGCACAAACTAGGTAAGTAATGATATGGAGATGGGTGAAGTGATTTGGAGGAGGCTTTTTCCTTTTTTAAAATATTTAAGTCTGTTACAAGTCTGCATTAAAAATATTTATCTCATCCTCTTTGCCCTTTAACATCTGTTACACTAAAACGTCTAGAGAAACGAAGCTCTACTGCAATGAAGACAAACCAGCTGAGATTACTCTGATATTGAAGGTAATCCACGTTTCAACAAACACTAACAGAAACAGAAACTACTTTGTTATTTCCAGCTGTTTGCAGGAGTTTTTCCTCTCAAATTACTACAAACCTGCAGCATCAAACAGCAGCAGGATTCATATGGTTACTCCAAAGCATGAAAGTTACTTACACTTAGACACCTTAAGCAACAATAGAAACTTCATCACTTAATGCAATAAATTATACCTGACATGGAAACAGGATCTTATAACACTGAGGACTTTTCTTCACATCAGATTGGGGGCGGCATGGATCAGTGGGTAGAGTGGCCGTCTTGTAACTGGAAGGTTGCCGGTTCGATCCTCGGCCCGTCGTGCTCATGTCGAGGTGTCCCTGAGCAAGACACCGAACCCCTAATTGCTCCTGATGGGTCGTGGTTAGCACCTTGCATGGCAGCTTCTGCTATCAGTGTGTGAATGGGTGAATGTGACATCTCATGTAAAGTGCTTTGGATAAAAGCGCTATATAAATACAACCATTTAGATAGCTGAGCTGTAACACAGAGTTACAGCCACATTATGTCATTGGATACACTGTCAAATCTCACATGTATTACAATGCTGAGTGGATAATAAAGAAAAGAGGAACATTAAAATAGATCTACGTCTAAATGACGAAATGCCCCTGTGTCAGCAGGTCAGTGAAGCCAGCAATGTTACGTATCCCATGTCTGAAAAGAGCTACTCTTATTTTAGCCTGTTGCCATGCTAGCATTTGGTGGTGAGCCAGCAAATGTGTAACTGATACCAGAAGAAGAGTCGGAGGAGCACCAAGTCCCCAAATATTTATCCACAGCGACCATAAAAATCTGTAGCAAATTTCAAGACCATCCATCCAATTGTCAGATATTTCACCATGTATCACTAATGCTAACCTCATGGTGCCACTGGGGGAGAAGTCTAGGGAAGCGTGTTCAAAATTTCATGATAATCTATCCAATAGTTGCTGATATTTCAGTCTGAACCCAGGTAGTACACCAACATCCCCATCCATAGAGCCACAATGCTCTGTGGTTAAAAACTGGACTCAGAGCCTTTGTTTTGGACTGAAATGCTCTTTGCTAGCATGTTCTGACATGAGATGGCACAGCTGACATATTAAATGTTTATCTTGACATATTTTCTTGCATTTTTCTGGCATCATTCTTACATGGTTCCTGTGGGCACTGAACATGATGCCTAGAAAAGTCTCCCTGACTGCCTGTCATGTATCATCCTGGAAGTTGCAGTGGCTTTTTGACCCCTTTTTCTGTCTTTCCCTTGAAACAGATGACATCTTTGGCTCTGATGCAACCCACCGCTGCTTTGAATGCACCAGCTGCTTTATATAACAAACGGATTCTTCAGACCACAAAGAGCAGCCTTATATCTTTATATTTATACACTTGACTGCAAAGAAGCACATACTGAGATAAAACATACCATATTCCTCCTAAATCATGTTGGTGATTTGAACATATTTCAGGAATTGTCTCTGAAACCACCTGTTTGTTTGTTGTCTGGTTTCCTCTGGAAGACATGAATTTAATGATCATTTCTGATATCAATGTAAGTCTCGTAATAGCTTCATATTTACTACAGGAGAAAAATACAGCTGAATGGGATCCAAGCAATTTGGAGTGTGTTTAAGCCAGCCCCATATAACAAACACAACCTTTACCGGGTAAACCACAATATGCCTCTCTCAGAGACAAATGAAACCATTTTAGACCGGCTCATCAGCTGCTGAGGTAATAGGACCCAGATGGTAGGGCTGATATAAAAACCAGGTAATTTCATACTAGAGCACTGTGAAAGGACGAGACACTTCTCGTTTGAAACGGAGCAGACGATCTAGCCTCTGCGTAAAACCATACCAAGATAAGGCTATCCTCTATCTCCCCAGTGAAATGACACTCGTGAACTTCAATCATTTCCTTAAAAAGCAGTTTAATTACTTTCCAACTGAATCCAATTGGTCAGAGCAGAGTCTTGTGGGGAAATACTGAGAACTTCCTGGAAAAACAGATTGGTTTTCTTTTCAAAGCTGCACAATGCACCAGGTACGGATGGTTAAGACTGAGCGCTGATTTGATTATTACTGTTCAATGCAATTCTCACATAAATACAATAACTCACACAGACACACATAGATGCCGCATATTTTACGCATAAGATGGTTGTACATGACATGCAGGTTTGTGTTGTAGGATGGCACAGATGAATTTATTTATTTTTTATCCACTGTGTGATTAAAACTGAATTTTATCTGTAAAACATCACTTGCTGTAACTGTGACCTGATACAGTGGTATGCAAAAGTTTGACCACCCCTGATAATTTTCAAGATTTTCCTTTATAAATCACCGGTTGTTCAGATCAGCAATTTCAGTTAAATACATCATATAGCAGGGCTGCACAGCGGCGTAGTGGATAGCACTTTCGCCTTGCAGCAAGAAGATCCCCGGTTCAAATCCCGGCCTGGGATCTTCCTGCATGGAGTTTGCATGTTCTCCCTGTGCATGCGTGGGTTTTCTCCGGGTACTCCGGCTTCCTCCCACAGTCCAAAAACATGCTGAGGTTAATTGGTTCCTCTAAATTGTCCGTAGGTGTGAATATGAGTGTGATTGTGTGTCTGTATATGTAGCCCTGTGACAGACTGGTGACCTGTCCAGGGTGTCCCCTGCCTTCGCTCAAGTCAGCTAGGATAGACTCCAGCGACCCTAATGAGGATAAAGCGGTGTATAGAGGATGGATGGATGGATATCATATAGCAGACGAACACAGTGATATATGAGAAGTGAAATGAAGTTTACAGGATTTACAGAAAGTGTGCAATAATTATTTGAACAAAAGTAGGCAGGTGCATAAATTTGGGCACCCTTGTTGTTTAATTGATTTGAATACCTTTAGCACTAATTATTGGAAAATAAAATTTGTTTGGTGAGCTCAGTGACCTTTGACCTGCATACACAGGTGGAGCCAATCATGAGAAACGGTATTTAAGGTGGACTATTGCAGGTTGTTCTCCTCTTTGCATCTTCTCTGAAGAGTGGAAACATGGGAGCCTCAAAACAACTGTCAAATGAGCTGAAAGCAAAGATTGTTCAGCATCATGGTTTAGGGGAAGGAAACAAAAAGCTAGCTCAGAGATTTCAGCTGTCAGTTTCCACTGTGAGGAACATAGTGAGGAAATGGAAGACCACAGGCTCAGTTCTAGTGCCAAGAAAATTTTCAGATAAGCAGAGGCGAAGGATGGTGAGAACAGTCAAACTCAGCCCACAGAGCAGCTCCAAAGACCTACAACATGATCTTGCTGCAGACGGAGTCACTGTGCATTGTTCAACTGTTCAGTGCACTTTGCACAAGGGGATGCTGTATGGGAGAGTAATGCGGAAGAAGCCTTTTCTGCACATGCCACAAACAGAGTCACTTGAGGTTTGCTAAAGCACATTTGGACAAGCCAACTTCATTTTGGAATAAGGTGCTGTGGACTGATGAACCTAAAATGGAGTTATTTGGACATAAGGGGCGGTATGCATGGTGGATGAAGAACACAGCATTCCAAGACAAACACTTGCTACCCACAGTAAAATGTGGTGGTGGTTCCATCATGCTGTGGGGCTGTGTGACCACTGCAGGTACTGACAATCTTGTTAAAGTTGAAGGTCGCATGGATTCCAGTCAGTATCAGCAGATTCTCGGCAACAATGTTCAAGAATCAGTGACAAAGTTGAAGTTGCGCCGGAGCTGGATACTTGAACAAGACAACGACCCTAAACACTGCTCAGATTCTACTCAGGCATCCATGCAGAGGAACAAGTAGAACGTTCTGGAATGACCATCTCAGTCTCCAGACCTGAATATTACTGAAAATCTGTGGTGTGATTTAAAGCGGGCTGTCCATGCTCGGAAACCATCAAACCTGACTGAACTGGAGATGTTTTGTAAAGAAGAATGGTCAAAAATACCTTCACCCAGAATCCAGACCCTCATTGGAAGCTACAGGAAGCATTTAGAGGCTGTTATTTCTGCAAAAGGAGGATCTACTAAATATTGATGTAATTTTTCTGTTGGGGTGCCCAAATTTATGCACCTGTCTACTTTTGTTTAAATAATTATTGCACACTTTCTGTAAATCCTACAAACTTCATTTCACTTCTCATATATCACTGTGTTCGTCTGCTATATGATGTATTTAACTGAAATTTCTGATCCGAACAACCAGTGATTTATAAAGGAAAACCTTGAAAATCATCAGGGATGCCCAAACTTTTGCAAACCACTGCATCATTATCTCAAGAAAACTGAATTCTTTCCTTACAGCAGTGATTTAAGAACCTGTCTAAGATTCTTTATTACTGGCAACAAGAGCAATGAAGTTCTGAACTCTGTTCTGCTAAAAAGGGATCGTCTCCAAGAACCACTTCCTGCTAAAGTTGTATCATCCAGCTTCTAAACGTCTCCAGCTGCTTTTATCTGAGTTGATAAGGTGCAAATACACATAACAACATGACTGTGGTATGAACAAAAATGTGTCTTTGTGAAACTTAAACATTTGTTGTAACCAAATAATTGTAGTTTAAAGCATACTTAGGCGTGACATTTACGATTATAAACTGTATTATTGTACTGCTTCAGATGAAGGCTGCACATGTTTGGTATGTCCATTTCTACACATTTTACAAATGAGTTTTATGCATAAAGTAAAGAAATTATCTATTTTGTGATCATTCTATGGGCTACAATCTTTCAAACATACACACGTGGACAAAATTGTTGGTACCCCTCAGTTAAAGAAGGAAAAACCCACAATTCTCACTGAAATCACTTGAAACTCACAAAAGTAACAATAAATAAAAATTTATTGAAAATTAAATGATCAAAATCAGCCATCACTTTTGAATTGTTGATTAACATAATTATTTAAAAAAACAAACTAATGAAATAGGGCTGGACAAAAATGATGGTACCCATAACTTAATATTTTGTTGCACAACCTTTTGAGGCAATCACTGCAATTAAACGATTTCTGTATTTGTCAATGAGCGTTCTGCAGCTGTCAACAGGTATTTTGGCCCACTCCTCATGAGCAAACAGCTCCAGTTGTCTCAGGTTTGATGGGTGTCTTCTCCAAATGGCATGTTTCAGCTCCTTCCACATATGTTCAATGGGATTCAGATCTGGGCTCATAGAAGGCCACTTTAGAATAGTCCAACGCTTTTCTCTCAGCCATTCTTGGGTGTTTTTGACTGTGTGTTTTGGATCGTTGTCCTGTTGGAAGACCCATGACCTGCGACTGAGACCAAGCTTTCTGACACTAGGCAGCACATTTCTCTCCAGAATGCCTTGATAGTCTTCAGATTTCATCGTACCTTGCACACTTTCAAGACACCCTGTGCCAGATGCAGCAAAGCAGCCCCAAAACATTACTGAGCCTCCTCCATGTTTCACCGTAGGGACAGTGTTCTTTTCTTCGTATGCTTGGTTTTTGAGTCTATGAACATAGAGTTGATGTGCCTTACCAAAAAGCTCCAGTTTGGTCTCATCTGTCCAAAGGACATTCTCCCAGAAGCTTTGTGGCTTGTCAACATGCATTTTTGCAAATTCCAGTCTGGCTTTTTTATGAGTTTTTTTCAGCAGTGGTGTCCTCCTTGGTCGTCTCCCATGAAGTCCACTTTGGCTCAAACAACGACGAATGGTGCGATCTGACACTGATGTACCTTGGCCTTGGAGTTCACCTTTAATTTCTTTGGAGGTTGCTCTGGGCTCTTTGGATACAATTCCAACGATCCGTCTCTTCAATTTGTCATCAATTTTCCTCTTGCGGCCACGTCCAGGGAGGTTGGCTACTGTCCCGTGGGTCTTGAACTTCTGAATAATATGAGCCACTGTTGTCACAGGAACTTCAAGCTGTTTAGAGATGGTCTTATAGCCTTTACCTTTAAGATGTTTGTATATCATTTTTTTTCGGATGTCCTGGGACAATTCTCTCCTTCGCTTTCTGTTGTCCATGTTCAGTGTGGTACACACCTTTTCACCAAACAGCAGGGTGACTACTTGTCTCCCTTTAAATAGGCAGACTGACTGATTATGAGTTTGGAAACACCTGTGATGTCAATTAAATGACACACCTGAGTTAATCATGTCACTCTGGTCAAATAGTTTTCAATCTTTTATAGAGGTACCATCATTTTTGTCCAGGCCTGTTTCATTAGTTTGTTTTTTTAAATAATTATGTTAATCAACAATTCAAAAGTGATGGCTGTTTTTGATTATTTAATTTTCAATAAATTTTTATTTATTGTTACTTTTGTGAGTTTCAAGTGATTTCAGTGAGAATTGTGGGTTTTTCCTTCTTTAACAGAGGGGTACCAACAATTTTGTCCACGTGTGTAACCTTCACAAATGAAATCAAGTTATTTGATGTGTTATTCTTTATTCACAGGATAACCCCTTGAGATGAATCATCTTGTTTTCGAGGGGGTCCTAATCATTAAACAAAAAACATTAACATTTCAGTCCCAATGTGGGAACTGTAATCATTTTTGTCAGGTGAAAAACTGCATTATATGAGTTGAACTGGTCCTTCTAAAGCTGTTATAACTAGTAAAAGAAGCAGCTGAATGGGTCATAGTTATCATACCTTCAAAACCAGTAGTAGAAAGTAGAATCAGAGGTTCCAGTGATAGAAACTTTCGAAGGATTTACAGGTGGAACCTTTCTTATTTAAATCTAACATCTTCTGCTTGTCTCTTTGCTATTGAAGTGTGTGGCGTCATACCAAGACCAATAGAGTTTCCTAAAACCTTCAGAAACACAATTGTGTACGCCAATGACTCTGGCAAGAGATTTAAAAATATCTCCAAATCACTTCAAATAAATCATTCAACTGTAAGGAAAATAAGTCCAAGATGTTCTGTTTGGTGCAAAGTATCCAAAATGTCATCTCAGGATCTGCAGACATCTCTCGACTGTTGGGGTTTCAGACGGTAATCCCACAAGTGGGACCTGCAAAGGAGGAGTACCAAACTTTATTCATGAACATATTGGCACAGAGCAGGACTTTGGGATAATGTTCTCTGGTCAGATATTCAAAGATAAAACTGTTTTCTCGCAGTAACATTCAACATGTTAGATGCAGACCACAGACAGCTTTTCAGGAGAAGCACGGTGGTATAAACGTTACGGTTTGGATGCCTCACGGTCAATGGCAGCTTACGGTCATTGATTCAACTATGAACAGCATCTTATGGAAGAGTGCTTGAAGATAACGTGAGGCCATCTGTGCAGAAGGTGACGCAGACGTGGATGTTTTGACAGGATATGAACACTAGAAAATCTACCGAGGAATGTCTGAAAAAGAAAAACTCCAACATTATGGAATGGCCAAGTCAAAGCCCAGATTTAAATCCCACTGAAATGCTGTGAGGGGGATTTTGAAACGAGTAACACATGCAAGAAAACCCTCAAACATCTTGCGACTGACGAAATTTTGCAGGAAAAGTGGTCAAAATTTTCAGCAAGCCGTCAGAGACTGTGAAGTTATTCCTCTACAGCCTGCTCTTCCCAACTTCAAAAGGAATCTTTGTTTTAAAGGTCCGGGGTCATGCAGGAATTCACTCAGGCCAGGCAGTCTTTTTCCATTTTTTTCTTCTTTTTATTAGAATTAAAAATGTTTCATTCAGTTATGGCTGCTTATCGGCCGCTCAGGTGAAAAATTTTAGAAACACAGAAGCACATGTGTGACAGAATAAAACATGCAAATAATATAACATATCACCATGTTAAATGCGCTAATTTCATTTTAAATAAAGGTAATCATCTTAGCAAAAATATTAAAATACTACAATCCAAACACACGCACACACGACTTCCAAACAGTAATCAATTAACATTTAAATTTACATCTGCGTATAAACTCCGTCAATCTGACTCAATCCAGGGTTGCCGAACCGAAGGGTTGCCGGTTCGATCCTCGCCCCGGCGTGTTCGAGGTGTCCCTGAGCAAGACCCCTAACCCCTAATTGCTCCTGATGGGGTCGTGGTTAGCGCCTTGCATGGCAGCTTCCACCATCAGTGTGTGAATGTGACGTATCATGTAAAGCGCTTTGGGTATCTTGCAGGTATAGTAAAGCGCTATATAAATACAGACCATTTACCATTTACTCATGCAAACAATCAGAAATATAACACACACCTCAGCTTCACACCACTAACCCGACTCGCTAAAAGAGAGTGATTAAACTCTTACCGGCTGCCTCTCCGGACTCTCAGCAGGCTTAGCAGGCTCTGTGAGTGTGGTTTGTTTGTGTGCCGCTAATCAACCAGCATTTAAAACACCTGTGAAATGAAGCTGTGAGGTGATCAACCCACCTGTGCCCATGAGTGCCGTCAATCACCACTAACACCTACAGCCACACACACACACATTCAAATTTGACTTCACAGAGACTATTGGACAATTATGCTAAATGCCTTCAAGAAGTTATTTCTGCTAAAAAGTGCTCTACCTCTAAGGTCTCTCAGGCTTACTCATTCTTCCACAGAATATTACATTTATAGACTTTTGTGACTGAGAAAGATCATTTTCCTTGTGGTGTGATCAAAGTATACCAAGTTTCTCTATAGGTATTATTAGGAAGACGATCACCAGTTTGTCGTGTCAGAAAGTCCAACAATTTCCGTCAAATATATTTTTATGACTGTGCATGAAATACACACCAAGGTTATAACTTCTCTTGATGCTGCTTTGTTAAGGTTCAAACACTAAAAGGAATTAAAAATGTAGGTAGTATGCAAAACGTATTTATTTTCTGAGAAGGTAGTGTCTACAGATACAGACCCGTACCCGTAGCCTGTGGCCTACAGATACGGCACTTTCCATTTGCCAGACAGATACGGACCCGTACGCGAGTCAAGAAGCTGCTAACCACTGCAAACTGTTGAAAGGTAAGCAAAGGTTAAGGTTAGGGTTAGTGTTAGGGTCAGGTTTGGGGTCCGTACCTGTAGTACCGATGCTACGGGTCCGTACCTCCAGCGTCTACCGGGAGTCACGTGACCAGATCTCGCGTATCTGATTGGCAAATGGAAAGTACGGTCCGTACCTCGAGCAACTACCTTCTGAGAATGACAACATTGACCACTATCATGTCTTTGCATCAGTCTTTGTTGGACATCAAAGACACACACTGTGTAAATTTGATAGACTTTAACTTGCTGGTATTTTTTCTTTCTTTCTTTTTTTATTTTTACATTGGATGCATGTGTTTTCCCTCGTTTAATTTCCAGCATTTTAGCCACGTTTGGAACGCTTTGGAAACCCCTTCTGATGATTCACACAGACTTGCCATCTTAGACATTTAAAGAACAAACATCAACTTTTGTGTCAAACTGAACCTTCATGTGTGGATCATCACTGCTGATAAGAAGACCAAACAGCAGTGGGTTACCCTGCATCAGACCAGCAGTAAGAGCATGCTTCTCATTTTACATGACATCCACAGGATCGTGCACTGCAATCATTTTTTAAACCTTTGCTCTCCACACTCTCTCCTTGCTAGATAGGACTTCTTCTAATTTCTTTATTGCTTGCAGAGCAGGAAAGTGAAAGTGTTCCAAACAGACTCCCCTCAGGGAATTTAGACAAGACTGAGACATATTTACTAAAGATCTTTATGGCGGCAAACAAGAAAACTGTCACAAAATGCTGGCTTCAAAACCACGGCCCTTCTGTGGACACTTAAATAAATACTGTGAATCAGTTTCATCACATGCAGCAGATCACCTGTAATCTGAGGCAACAAAATGATGTGAAGGAAACTATTGGGAAAATGGACCCCTTTCTTGGCCCAGTATCTTCAAAAATGCTTAAATCTGCCTAATTAGGTGTCTATACAAACACATCTGTACTGTGTCAGAGTGCACATACACCAGCACTCAAAACTCTGGGGCCATCCAGACAATTCCACGTTCTCCATAAAAACTCCCACTTTTATCCATGTGCTAACATAACTGTACAAGGGTTTTCTAATCATCAATGAGCCTTTCAGCACCATTAGCTAACACAATGTAGCATTAGAACACAGGAGTGTGTCACGAACTAGGGAGGGCTGGACCCGAGCAGAGAGCCACACTACCAAGACCAGAGGAGATTTAGAGTGATTTATTGAGGGGATGAATAACGGCACGGTGGGGGAAATCCAGGATGCAGGAGCGGCTGGTGTAGTGGGGGTTTTGGCCAGAAACGGGGGGTCGAGGCAGGGACAGAAGGGGTCCAGGCAGGGATGGGGGTCCAGGCAGGAACGGGGGTCCAGGCAGGGAAAAACCGGTGAAGAGTGATCTGGGGAGAGCCGGAGAATGGCGGGGATCCCGGACAGCTGAATGAGGTGTCTTGGTTCAACAATCTGGCAGGGAGTGGAAGGATGAGCCGGTTCTTATTGCAGGGGTGATTAATCAGCGTGATGTCTCTCAGCTGTCCGGGAGCCGTGGAGGTGGTTGATTGCCTGAGTGGAGTCAGCTGAGAAGCTAGACTCCACTCAGGCACCGAGCTGTAGGGGGAGAGACAGGGCAGAGGAGTGGATGGGAGACAGGCAAGACAGACAGGGCAGAGGAACAGGAGAGGGAGGAAGAACCAGATGGGAAAAGGGTATTGGGGAGGTCAGGTGGGAAGAACGGGGGTGAGAAGGGAGCCGTGACAGTGTGACAGTGTGATGGTTGCTGGAAGTGTTCCTCTGTACCCCTATGGAGATATTCCATTAAAAATCAGCTGTTTACAGCTACAATAGTCATTTAGCACATTAACTATGTCTACACTGGATTTATCATTCATTTAACGTTATCTTCATTAAAAATGACCTGTTTTTCTTTCAAGAATGAGGACCTTTCTGAGTGAGCCCAGACAGATGATGGTGAGTGTATGTATTTATATTATTTTGTTCCTGTGCAAGTTGCGACTCCCTGGCCTTGTTGTTTGTGTTATGTATGTTTAACCATGTTTCTGGTAAAAAATAAGAAAAATAAACTTTAAAAAAAACAAAAGAAAATGTTCCAAATGTGGCAGGAGCACTGGGAGCAGTGTATTAGAAGAAAACTACTTCAAAGAGGACGGTAATTTAAAATCAGGAATGTTTTCATTTCTTATAAACACAGTCTTTGAACTATTTGGTCACAACTCCCATTTTTTCCCCAAAAAAGAAAAATGCTGAGGAATCACAGGTTTTCCACTAAAAATGCTTAAAAACACATAATACACAAAATGTCACAGAAGAATTCAGGATGTTTGCTGAGAGTCTTCAGTACTATAATTCCTTTAACTCTAATACCATGTATAAGCTTTGATCCTTTCACCTGAGCTCCTGTAAAAGCTTGTTCTTGTTTTTCAGTGAGGCTTGTGTGGGACTGATCTAGCAGAGAAACCTGCAGCCATGGGGTCGCTGTGAGGAGCCGGCTGCTGGGTTCACAGGGGTCAGTCTGAGGATGTGTTCTGTTTGCATTGCAAAGTCACACTGCTGCCAAAGGGAGCCTTTCAGAGCCATGACCAGAAAAAGAACAGCATTTTTGGAAAGTCTGAAGTTTTTTCCCCTCAGCTTTAGGTTCTTGCTGTAGCACTGAACATGTCAGTGTTTCTACACAGCAGGGAAGTCTTTGGAGTTTGTGTTGCTCAGTAGAGCTTCAAGCATCACATATTACACGGTTTAAAGGTTAAAAACAGAAAAGTGGTTCAACTTGTCATTTCCTTTGTTTGCTGTCGTTTTTCTTTGTGTCTCCTGAGCTTCTGGGTGTGAACAAGTCCACATATGATGTTTGTGTGGATTGCATGTGCACGTGAGAGAGTGTGTGTGATTTTTGACACACTCCCAGCTTCCTCATCCATTCCTCAGGAAAGCACAGTAATTCATTGTCTGACAGCTGTTTTCTTTTCTGTGAGCCTGCTCCGCTTGGATCCTGGGGTGTAATTCCACTCAGAGGGCCAGCTGGAGGTTTTCCTGAAAAAAAGAAGAAGCTTACTGAGCCCAGCGCCGACACATTCGCCAGCAAATAGCACCAAAAGAGCATCTCTGAACACACGTCTCCTCTAGTCGGTTTGGATCCACCTGTTTTGTGTCCAAAATACATAAAACTAAACTCCAGTGGACCTATAATTGAATTGGACTTCTAATTCAGTTATGTGTCAGTGGATTTTGTTTGTTTTTACAGTTTCTGGCCATCTTCATAAACACCTGCTTCGTTCCTTCAGTTGAAGTGGCATACAGTGCTCTGTGTACGGTCCAATGGCTGATGCTAACTAGGGACATATTATTGGCCTGTGGGTTACACACACACACACACACTGAGGATTTTCTTCAGATCAAAGTTAATGTGTGTCAAAATGAAATATGTTTTAATCCACCAGAACATTGGCTTTAACTGACAAAATCCAATTTTCGATGGACACACATCTGCAAGTGCTTGTATGCTGAGATGCTCACAGTCCTGTTGTAGATAATACAGTATGCAGAAGAAGTTACACCTGAATGTCAAATGATTCAAAACCACATCACCCCCCAATAACTGCATTATTTCAAAGGTGAAAAGTAGAAGATTTTCTCTTATGAACAATCAAAAACAAATGCATTAGTCAGAAGTTTGGACACACCTTCTCATTTAATGGTTTTTCTTTATTTTCATGACTATTATTCTGTATTTGGACCATGGAAGAAGTGCCTAGAATGTGAATTTCGTTCCACTCAAGTGGATCTACATGAACTCTGCTTTATAAGATATATCTATTGCTAATTAGTAGCCAAAAAAGTTTCTACTCACCATTTCCAGTCATTTTTAATAATTAGCGTTTTTGTGTCGGTCTTTTTTTTACTGTGACGTAGTGATATTTACACACACACACACACACACACACACACACACACACACACACACACACACACACACACACACACACACACACACACACACACTTAGCATTTGGGTGTACTGATTTTGTCTATGTATTTCATTAAAGGTCGGTTGCAGTAGGCTGCTGAGCTGAAGGAGGACACCAGCGCGCTTTTGCACATTAAAGAAAAAGACTGTGTCCCTGGAGGTTTGGTACCACAGGACCTGTTACACACAGTACACAAAGTTTTTGTCAAGGCCTATGGAAACAAGTACTGCAGCCCCAGATGAAGCGTGAGTTATTACAATGCATTAACATTTTATTACAGATTGTACATTTCAAAATGAGGCATTGACAAACAACATAGTCTTTAGTTTGTTTAACTGTAGCTCCAAAAACCTATTTGATCATTTTATTCAGGAAAAATTGGCGGAATAGACAGGCTTAGATAATCTTGATTGGATGATTCTGTAAATATGACATGGCTGCAACAGTTTACACATGGTTTGTGTGTGTGTGTGTGTGTGTGTGTGTGTGTGTGTGTGTGTGTGTGTGTGTGTGTGTGTGTGTGTGTTTCAGAACTGAAACAACCTTCACTGACAGCTACAATTTCTTCTGTGAGACTGTCATCCATCAAAGGATTATAGTTGACCAGGAAGTGCTGCGAATGGACAAGCTACGAAAGACATTTGTGGACATAGTGAAGAATCAAGAGGGTCTTGATGCTTCAGAATACAGGTAACCCAAATATCATGTGTCTCTCTCACGGTTCTTGTAAACAAAAAAGTAAATACTGCAAGGTTAATTGTTATTGACTTATTCTCACCAAAAAGGGTATGCGCGTATGTTTATGTAAACACACACGTGCATGTGCACACACATACTCATCTTTCCCCATATTTTTGTGTTTCAGGCAGGATCTACTGAAGAGGCGGCTGACGTGTGACTTCCCACAGCTCACTTTCCACTGCCCTGCCAAGAGAAACATCAGTGAACTTGTTTTTGTTGAGACACTGTCAGCTGATAGACTATAGACCTTGTGCACGTCAAAATGCTAACTTCTGGGTTCTGACCGGGAGGGCTTACAGGTCCTTCCAGAGGCTATTTGGCAGCATGGATAAAATGGAATCAAAAAAGAAAAACACTGTTTTCTCGGCAAAACAAAAAATCAGATTTCAGCGTGTTCAAGGTCGATATGGGAGGTACTGTAGTGTACCATTATGTTCGGCTTCTGGTGTTTATAACGGTTCTATAAGCCTTCACCGTTTTCCAAAAGACCGGCATTTGCGGGCTCAGTGGATTGCCAAAATTAGACGAAAAAAATGTTTCACACTGAGCTGAGGATCGGGAATATTAGTGCATAGTCACTGATCAAACAGCAAATATCTGATCAACTATAACAACAATCCGTGCACTCTTCAATCATGTGTTATTCTGTTTTGACACCTAATCAGATATAGAGGAAATCCAAGCATTGATTTGTCATTTTGTTCAAACAAAACTACAAATATAAAATGTCTTGCTGAACTCGGCTAAGTACCAAAGACTAAAGTGTAAAGTGGATTCTAGTAGGTAACTAAGCAAAAAATAGTAATGTATAAATACTAGAAAATAAAATGATAGGGTACATGTTTGGCAAGCCCTACAGTTAAGCTAGCGCTAGTTATGTAGGATGCGATGCCACTTACCTTCAAAGTTATATATGTACTGGGATAGATAAAAGTTGAATCCCTTTTCCTGTTTGCTTTGAAGAGCTGACGAAAAATCTTCAACGAGACGATAAACATCATCAACAGATATTTTAGGCAAGTTGCCTAGGCATCTGGAAAAGTAAAGTGTACTGCTGGCTTCTTCCATTTTGACAGCGCTGTAAGCAGGACCAGAAGTAACTGTAGCACCCGGAGTTTTTCAACCGGAACTAGCACATGCTATCATGCACAGGGTGTATTACAAAAGATACCTCCACAGTCAGGTACATCTACTGAGTCCACTGAGGTAAGCCAAGCTGAAAGCCAAACTGAAAGTGACAGGGAACACATGGCTAACACAACATCTGGATGACTAAAAATCCTGCCCCTGATAGTGTTTTGCAGGTAGTCCACTGTAGTTGCAAGACAACCAAATGTGAAACTGAAAGATGTTCTTGTATGTCTGCAAGACTGTCTTGTACAGATTTATGTCGGTGCCAAGCATGCGAGAATGTTTCAAAAGAAACAGAGGACAGAGTTGTATGGGACAATGACTTTGATGAAAGTGATATTGATGAGTAATATACGCACCATGTCACCATGTACAGTTTTTCTTTTTCTTTCTTTCTTTTTTTCTATATTTGTATGTGTATTGATCTATATTTTCATATTCAGAGACACTGAATAAATGTTTTCTACCATACTTGTGAATGACTCTGACCTTTTGTGCATTTATTTTTTTGTCTTATTCAATTTTTGCCATTATTCCGATTTAGGAGGGCGTGGTAGCAATTCGGTTGATTTTCAGCCATTTATGGCCATGGTGTGCATTTTTTATTTTATATCTTTCATTACACAGTAGGTTGTGATATTTTTAATATATGACACATAAGCTTTTAGCTAAATGTACTATATATTTCATTGTGCTGGGTGCAAATCACTTAAGTTGAAGCATTTCCTTCCAGAAGTTACCTACATTTCTCACTCTGAATTCACCTATGTGTACACTGAGGCACCGATTCAAATGTTTGGTAGATGTGTTTCTGACATTTCATAAAGATTTTGTGTTGCCAGAATTAGCAAAGCACTTAAAACAAGCAAAAACAGCAGCACCAGATTTTGTTTTTTGGGTATTCTCATAAAGATACATTTCTGGCTGGTGACAAAGTTCGGACAAATATTCTGAGTAGAACTGTTAACCCAGAGTCTAGAAGGGTATTGCCTATGAAAAAATGCATCGAACACATAGATCCAGTGTAGTGGAGCGAAATTCACTTTCTAGGCACTTTTTCCATGGTCCCAATACAGCCTAAACGCAGGTTGTGTAAGTTTCCCACCGTTTCCGTGTAAAGTCCTGCACGTCTTCGCCCTGGACATCTGTGAGATGCATATAGCATCGTTTCGATCCTTTTGTAGTAACTTTTGAAGGCGGTTTCCTTGTCTTTTCTTTTCGTCATCTTCGCTGGTATCTGTACTAGATACAGTCGACGCCATGGTGTGTGTTTATCTGAAACCACGGCAACCGAACTCAGCTCCTATTGGTCCACGTGACCAAAAACCACTGCACACACTGCAAATCCTAGTCCGCCCGTCTAAATATCACTACACCACAGTAAAAAAAAGACCGACTCAAAAACGCTAATTATTAAAAATGACTGGAAACGGTGAATAGAAACTTTTTTGGGTACTAATTAGCAATAGATATATCTTATAAAGCAGAGTTCATGTAGATCCACTTGAGTGGAACGAACCAACACAATCTCGTTCAGCCAATACAGCCTATATTTACACTGTAGATTCTCACTGAAGGCATCGAAACTATGAATGAACATATTTGGAAATATGTAGTGAACAAAACAAGTCAAAACATGTTTTAGATTTTAGATTTTTCAAAATAGCCACCCTTTGCTTTGATACCTGCTTTTCACACTCTTGGCCTTCTCTGGATGAGCTTCATGAGGTAGAACCTGAACTGGTTCTCCAACGGTCTTGAAGGCATTCCAGAGATGCTGAGAACTTGTTGATCCTTCTACCTTCACTCTGTGCTCCATCTCATCCCAAACATCTGGATTGGGTTCAGTCAGGTGACTGTGGAGGCCAGGTCATCTCCATCATCTCCTTCTTGGTCAGATAGTCCTTCCACAGCCTGGAGGTGTGTTTGGGGTCATTGTCCTGTTGGAGAAGAAATGATGGTCCAACTGTGGAAGCCATGCTGGTTCAGGGTTCCTTCAGTTTGGAATAAATCCCAGCAGTGTCACCAGCAAAGTATCCCTACACCATCACACCTCCTCCTCCATGCTTCATGGTGGGAACCATGCATGTAGAGACCATCATACCTCCTCCTCCATGCTTTATGGTGGGAACCATGCATGTAGAGACCATCACACCTGCTCCATGCTTCACAGTGGGAACCATGCATGTAGAGACCATCACACCTCCTCCATGCTTCACAGTGGAAACCATGCATGTAGAGACAATCACACCTCCTCCATGCTTCATGGTGGAACCATGCATGTAGAGACAATCACACCTCCTCCATGCTTCATGGTGGAACCATGCATGTAGAGACAATCACACCTCCTCCATGCTTCATGGTGGAACCATGCATGTAGAGACCATCATACCTCCTCCATGCTTCATGGTGGAACCATGCATGTAGAGACCATCACACCTCCTCCATGCTTCATGGTGGAACCATGCATGTAGAGACCATCACACCTCCTCCATGCTTCACAGTGGAAACCATGCATGTAGAGACCATCATACCTCCTCCATGCTTCATGGTGGAACCATGCATGTAGAGATCATCATACCTCCTCCATGCTTCATGGTGGAACCATGCGTGTAGAGACCATCATACCTCCTCCTCCATGCTTCACGGTGGGAACCATGCATGTAGAGATCATCACACCTCCTCCATGCTTCATGGTGGAACCATGCATGTCGAAACCATCACACCTCCTCCATGCTTCATGGTGGAACCATGCATGTAGAGACAATCACACCTCCTCCATGCTTCATGGTGGAACCATGCGTGTAGAGACCATCATACCTCCTCCATGCTTCATTGTGGGAACCATGCATGTAGAGACCATCATACCTCCTCCTCCATGCTTCATTGTGGGAACCATGCATGTGGAGATCATCATACCTCCTCCATGCTTCATGGTGGAACCATGCGTGTAGAGACCATCATACCTCCTCCTCCATGCTTCACGGTGGGAACCATGCATGTAGAGATCATCACACCTCCTCCATGCTTCATGGTGGAACCATGCATGTAGAGACCATCACACCTCCTCCATGCTTCATAGTGGAACCATGCATGTATTGACCATCACACCTCCTCCATGCTTCACGGTGGAACCATGCATGTAGAGATCATCACACCTCCTCCATGCTTCATGGTGGAACCATGCATGTAGAAACCATCACACCTCCTCCATGCTTCATGGTGGAACCATGCATGTAGAGACAATCACACCTCCTCCATGCTTCATGGTGGAACCATGCGTGTAGAGACAATCACACCTCCTCCATGCTTCATTGTGGGAACCATGCATGTAGAGACCATCATACCTCCTCCTCCATGCTTCATTGTGGGAACCATGCATGTGGAGATCATCATACCTCCTCCATGCTTCATGGTGGAACCATGCGTGTAGAGACCATCATACCTCCTCCTCCATGCTTCACGGTGGGAACCATGCATGTAGAGATCATCACACCTCCTCCATGCTTCATAGTGGAACCATGCATGTATTGACCATCACACCTCCTCCATGCTTCACGGTGGAACCATGCATGTAGAGACCATCACACCTCCTCCATGCTTCATAGTGGAACCATGCATGTATTGACCATCACACCTCCTCCATGCTTCACGGTGGAACCATGCATGTATTGACCATCACACCTCCTCCATGCTTCACGGTGGAACCATGCATGTAGAGACCATCACACCTCCTCCATGCTTCACGGTGGAACCATGCATGTAGAGACCATCATACCTCCTCCTCCATGCTTCACGGTGGAACCATGCATGTAGAGACCATCCGTTGTCCTTTTCTGCATCGCACAAATTAAAGATCTCAGATTTTTACTGAATGAATCAGTTTCATTGTAGCACTTGATGGTTTTTTGGACTGCACTTGGGGATACGTTCAATGGTTTTGCAATTTTACAGACTCAGTTCTTAAAGTAATGATGGACTGTGGTTTCTCTTAGCTTATTGGTTCTTTCCATAATATGGATTCTATCAGTTGTTAAATGGGGCTGTAAACTGTGGACCTGTCAACCTGACCACAACTGATGGTCCCAACCCCAATAAGAACACAAGAAATACCACAAATGAACCTTGACAAGGAACACCTGTGAAGTGAAAACCATTTCAGGTTTCAGGTTCTACTTCATGAAACTCATAGAGAGAACGTCAAGAGTGTTCAAAGCAGGAATCAAAGCAAAGAGTGGTTATTTGATTTATTTATAATATCCATCCATTCTCTATACACTGCTTTATCCTCACTAGGGTCATGGGGGGTGCTGGAGTCTATCTCAGCTGACTCGGGTGAAGGCAGGGGACACCCTGGACAGGTCACCAGTCTGTCACAGGGCTACATATACAGACACACAATCACACTCACATTCACACCTACGGACAATTTAGAGTAACCAATTAACCTCAGCATGTTTTTGGACTGTGGGAGGAAGCCGGAGTACCCGGAGAAAACCCACGCATGCACAGGGAGAACATGCAAACTCCATGCAGAAAGATCCCAGGCCGGGATTTGAACCGGGGATCTTCTTGCTGCAAGGTGAAAGTGCTAACCACTACTAATTTATAATATATAAATTAATATTATAAAGTAGCTATTTATATTGAATTTCCCTTCGGGGATTAATAAAGTCATTGCATTGTATTCTATTTGGAAGAATCTAAAATATAAAACATGTTTTCATTTATTTCAGTCTTTTTTCTTCACTACATAATTCGGTAACACTTTATAATAACTATACACTATTAAGCATTAGTTAAGCATTGGTTCAGCATAATTTAAGCATTAGTTAATCCTTAAATCCTCATGAACTCATCATGAATTCACCATTAGTAATACATTACAAAGCATTAGTAAAGACAGTTTTAAATGTTCAACTAACACATTATGAAGCATTAGTTAAACATTAGTAAAGTGCTTAGTTCATCGTTAACTCATCATTTGTAACTAATTAGTTATACGTGCTTAATTAATCATGAATTCATGATCTGTATGACATTTATTATGCATTACTAAGCACTTTGTACAATACAAGCTCTTTTAAATACACACTTTAAACAAATACAATCTACAATCTATACAATCAACCTGTCTGCCTCTACGATCAGCTGCCATCTCTCCGGCGTGATATGGTTCTCTCTCCGACTTCCGCATTTGAGAAATGTTAAGGATTGCAAAGTGTGTATTTAAAAGAGCTTGTATTTTATGTTTCTATTTTATACGATCACAGACTGTTGTTATTTGAAGATGTTTGTCAAGTTTACTTGAAATCTTACAGATTGTATTTGTTTAAAGTGTGTATTTAAAAGAGCTTGTATTGTTTGGGACCAATAAAACTGACACTTTGTATATCTTTGCTTCTGTGTCCTTTATAAATGCTTTATAAAGCATAGATAGTCCTCACTTTAGATGGGCTCACGGAATATACTGAACTAATGAGTAGTAACCGCATTAATAAGTTATTCATTGAGTATGAATATGTGTTTGTAAATCATATACTAACACAGTTGCTAACCCTTTATAAAGTATTAACAACTGAGGTTATCAATGAGCAACAAAACATTTTTAACCGGGTTTATTAAGTGCTTAGTAATGCATAATAAATGCCATACAGATCATGAATTCATGATTAATTATGCACGAATAACTAATTAGTTACAAATGATGAGTTAACGATGAATTAAGCACTTTACTAATGTTTAACTAATGCTTAATAATGTGTTGGTTGAACATTTAAAACTGTCTTTACTAATGCTTTGTAATGCATTACTAATGGTGAAGTCATGATGAGTTCATGAGGATTTAAGGATTAACTAATGCTTAAATTATGCTGAACCAATGCTTAACTAATGCTTAATAGTGTATAGTTATTATAAAGTGTTACCCATAATTCCATATGTGTTCATTTGAAAAATAAAAGATTTGAATTGTAATGAAAGGTGTACTGGCTTTCATTGGGTTCTGACCGTGGGGCCTGCGTTTTTAATATAATAAATCTACTCCTGTTGCTTGAACCAATCTTTATGTCCACAGGCTACATCAGATGAGTCAGACTAATTGATCATCAGATACATGCAGTGACGTCTGTAGAACCAAACTGCAAACATGGCTAAAACCTGACATGAACTTGGATTGCGTTATCAATCTTTCTGCAACAATATACTTGTGTTACATGTTGACACTTCTCTAACAGTCTTTGATAATAAAACAATCTGATTTAAGTCACTGACAGATTCTCTTATGACACTGTCTTGAATAATTCCTTTGACTTTGCTGCAGCGGTACAGAAAGAGCTCTACTAATGCAGTTTACTGGGCTGTACGGAGGTAAACTTGCTTTGAGATTTCAGTGTAGCTGTCTTTGTATTTGCACAGATTTTAAGTACTTGTTTACATGTCTTTTCTTGCATGTTAGAACCACTCTTCTGGGAGGAATTTGAATGGCTAAGTGGTTTTCTTGACTTTTTTGAGCAGTAGGTGAGCTCGATCTGCAAACTTCTGCAGTCTGTGATTACCCAAAGCCCTCCGAGCAAAGCTGAAGGACATTTAAAGGTATCCTCCGAGAACCATAATTCCAGCCTTACACTGTTTAATGCAATAATACTGTCAAACAGTATGCTTTAATAATACCGTTTAACAATGTTATTGCTGTTATAAAAGTAATATCCATGTGTTCTTCTGTGAGTTGTCACACAAACAAACCCAGCTACAATCTGAACTTTATTAAATGCAAACCTGTCACATTTCTCACATAAACATGTTGCAGTTTATGACTGGATTAAAGTGATGGCACTTTCTAAGCAGTCCAGGTCAGAAGAGGCTGAGGGATGAGCCCCAGGCTGCTCCGCTCCGAGCGCTAGGTCTCCTGATGAGTCATGAGCGGAACCTGTTTTACAACCATTTTCCCTTTCATTTCCTGTCTGGATGACCCAAACCCCTCTGGAGGCTAACTTGTAACATATCCCCAGCTCAGCTTGGACACCATCTCTGCCCTTAATTTGTAGACAGGATGTTTAACTGGACCGCCTGGAGAGGTCATCAGGGGGGAGCCCTGGGGTGATTTTCCCCAGATGGTGCAACATCAGTGAATTTGCCTCGTTGTTGAGGGTGATGAAAAGCGCTCACCATTACAACATGATGCTTCGCACTGATTGTGTGCGAAAACCTCGTAAATGTCACTTGGTGATTTTCATGCTTTGGTTGCAGCTGATGGATTAGAGGGTCCTCTGTGGGTCTAACAAATATTCTGGCCTGTGCGCCTCATGAAACGCTGATCTGATCCACAGGGGGAGCGTAAAAAAAAACACTGAAAATTGTTGTTTATCTCAGAGGCTGGAAAAGTCATATTTTGGAGTTGGAAGGTTTTCAGCCAACAGTGATGTTTAGCAACAGTTTCAGTAAGTATTCCATTGTCTTTATTTTCACAGATTAATTAACAAGTATCCTTCCTCATTTTTAAATCCAATATGTCAGCATCATTGTCAGTAAGAGGTCTGCATTCGAAACACTACAAAAACTACTGATAAAAACGATTACATTTAATAGAACAGATCAGTTATCTGCACTTTTTTCTTTATTAGGTCTTGTCGTGTACATTTTACAGTCAGACTGTCTCCTTTAAGTGCTCTTTTTTAGGATTCACAAATTTTGGGATCATTTCTGTCTCACTCTCCTGACAGAGTGAAACCATCTTTCAATTTGCCAGCGTAATGTCATGTTTTCTAGGTGCTAAACGATGGGCATGTTTGGGAGTGTAAATGTTCAGTTGCAGGACTTGAAGTGAGCACTGCCACCCACAATTCACGCTGTACATGTGCAGCCACCACAGTGAAGGAATTACACATGAAAAGCCTACAAGTGGTGCAACTACGGAGACTTTTAAAGATAAGGGCTGCCAGGAGCTTCGTTTTAATGTTTTATTGCACAGAGTACCAATTTTCAACATACCTCTCTCCTCAAGTGCTCATTAAAGCTAAAATTACACCAGTTAAAGGCTTATAAACCGCTGTATCACAGCAGCGTGACGGTGAAAGCGCACCTCCTAAAAAGCCATTCCTGTTCTCTGGACAAGCCTCAGTGCTCCGACGATGGAGCAACACTCAGATCCAGAAGCCCAGAGCTACAGCTATACTTACCTGGATAAAGATAACAGTAATTATCAGGTTTTCCATCGTCATACCTGTACTAGCAGAATCCCTACCAAACTGTACACACCTGCCAGAGCACAGGTAAGTATAACCCTTCTGCAGTGCAACAAGTCTTCAGCTCAAATGACAGATGCTCCCATTCCATGAATGAGTGTAGAAATAGATGACCGCTGAGGAGGAAGATGTTTTAAGTCTCACTGCTGGGTCAGTTTCCAGGAAGGCCACATTTAGATTAAACATTCAGTGTATAGAGTCTCCCTGAAGGAACATATGAGGAACTAGAGGGACCCTGCTCTGTAATTTTACATTTATGTTTGTGTTCACTTTAAACAGATGAAATATAATTATGTTAAACCAAAGTCCTGCCATAACATCCGACTAGAATCCACTTCTGTGACTTACTGCAGTCTCTCATTTTGCAGAAAGCTTTCAGCCTTTGTGAATGAATGAAGAGTTGTTACACAATCTGTGTTCTATGAAATAGTATTCACTTCCACACATCCTATTTGAAATTAAAGCCTACTAGAATTTAAAGCTTAGAGTACAGGACTTTTACATACAAAAGAATTTGTCCCCCTCAACAAGTTCACACGATCCTGATTAGTTTCTCTGTATTTTCCAGTGTCCAGAGTTTTGAATCTGGTTTCTGAGGGGAAATGCCACCTGTCTTCCAGCAAAGACTGGTTTCCTTTAGCTGAACAAGGCAGCAAATGTAGAGATGGAGACAGAATGGGTGAAGGCCCACAAAGACAACTGTTTTTATACGTCATTATTGTGTGTCGCTGTAAAACAAACTGCTCCACTGCATTCCCACAGGTGATGGTAATAAAGAAGACTTTTGAAGAATGACGATGCTATCTTAGGCAAGGGACAGGTGACAACAGTGAACATGGAGGAGGTTCAAGTCGTGCTGCTGATCATTATTTACAGCTTTGAAAACGGGATGGCTGAGTGAGCGTGGAGCAGCGATACACTCCCCTCCAAAAGTACTGGAACAGTGAGACCAATTCCTTTACTTTTGCTGTAGCTTGAAAACATTTGGTTTGACATCAGACAATGAATATGAGACCAGAGATCAACATTTCAATTTTTATTTCCAAGTAAATACATCTGGATCTGATACACAACTAGAAGATAGCACCTTTCATTTGAACCCACCCATTTTTCATGTGAGTAAAAGTACTGGAACATGTGACTGACCGGTGTGTTTTGTTGTCCTGGTGTGTCATAATACACTGATTATTCAAACAATAAACAGCATCAATGTCCACGTTCAGTTTCAGATTTGGGTCTTGCCTGTGCAGACTGCTTCTACAGTTAGAGGTGTAACCAGCATGAAAACCAGAGAGCTGTCCATGGGTGAAAAACAAACAATAGTAAAGCAGACAGAAGATGGAAACTAAATCAGAGTAATTGCACAAACATTGGCCATAGACAGTACAACCATTTGGAATGTCGTAAAGAAGAAATAAACCACTGGTGTACTAAGTAACAGACGGGTAAACCAAGGAAAACAGCAGCGGTTGATGGCAGAAACATTGTGAAAGCTGTAAAGAAAGACTCTAAAACGAGTGTTAGGGACATCAGCAACAACCTCCAGAGGGCAGGAGTGAAGGAATCACAATCTACGGTTCACAGAAGACTTGATGAACACAAGTACAGAGGCTACATGAGAAGATGCAAACCGCTCATTAGCAAGAAGAACAGGAAGGCCAGGCTGGAATTGTCCTAAAAGGACAGAAATGAGCCTCACAAGTTCTGAGTCAAAGTTTTGTGGACTGATGAGACAAAGATGAACCTTCACCAAAGTGATGGAAAGGCTAAAGCTTGGAGAAAGAAAGGATCTGCTCATGATCCTAAACATACCAGCTCATCTGTGGAACACAGTGGAGGTAATGTCACGGTTTGGGCTGCATGTCTTCTTCTGGGACGAGATCATTGATCTTCACTGATGATGGAACACATGATGGCAGCAGCAAAATGAACTCAGGAGTCTACAGAAACATTCAGTCTGACAATTTAAAGAAAGATGCAACCAGACTGATTGAGAGATCAAGATAATGACCCAAACACACTGAAAAACAACAAAGGAGTTCATCAGGAGCAGGAAGTGGAAGGTTTTGGACCGGCTGAGTCAGTCTGCAGACTTCAACCCCGTAGAGCTGCTTTTTACCTGCTAAAGAGGAGACTGAAGGGAGGAACCCCCCAAAACAAGCACACCCTGAAAGAGGCTGTGATGAAAGCCTGGAAAAGCAGCACAAAAGAAGAATGAAAAAGTTTGATGCAAGCAAAGGATTTGTAGCTAAATATGAAGTTTTATTCACTTTAACTGATTTAAGTCTATCTGTTCCAATACTTCTGATCTCCTAAAGATTTGCTGTTCTGTTACAAATAGCTGTGATTCAGATCCAGATGTAAATACCTGGAAATAAAAGCTGAAATGTTGATCTCTTGTCTCGTATTCATGGTTTGATGTCAAACCCAAATGTTTCAGTCTACAGCAAAAATAAAGAACTGGCCTCACTGTTCAGTACTTCTGGAGGGGAGTGCAGCTGGGTGGATGTAAAATGCCCTACATGCTTTGCTTTTACAAGTAACGTTGGGTAAATGAATCCTGAGATGACTGGCTGGAATGAAATGCTACGAGTATTCGACCAATCAGAAATGATTAGGCAGCAAGGCCCACCCCAAAGTTACTAAATGTTCACGACATCTTCCAAGCAGGGACTTTGTACCCTGGTCCCTGGAGTTCCTCTAAAGGTTCCTGGGTTCTGCAGAAAGTTCCTGCAGTGGCAATGCGGCGTATGATTTAGAATCAGAATTACTTCAATCGTCTCTGCTCCTTGGTAAAATATATGACAGTTTTATCAGCAAATTTAAATAAACAAAAATACAATGCAAGAAAACAAGAAGGCAGCAGGAAGCATTGCTGGAGTTTTTGGTAACAGAGTGGATAACATCACACATGGATGCAGGGCCAACGGAGGGACGGACATAAACAACAACCAAGACGTCATTTGAGTAATTTAGCACGGATGTGCCAATAATATCTCTGCCGTCGTTCCCCCAGAATGCTAGCTGTCATGTCTGCTACTGAGAAGCTTCTACAACCTTCATTCCAAGCTGAACCTTTAAATTACTACAAACCTGGACTATCCAGTTTAATCTTCATTGCCTACATTAGCTCCTGGATGAATGTTTGAACTTTGGATGGAGCCAGGATAGCTGCTTCCCAGCTTCCTGTCTCTTTGGAAAGTACTAGACTAAAAGTGTCCTGACTCCAGCTCGATACTTGACACATAAATGTGAGCGTGATATTGATTTTTCGCATCTTACTTAAGCATATTTCCAGAGTTAATCCAGTTATTCCATTTCCTAAACCCCTGTTTTAGAGGTTCTCAGTGTATCTATGATTGCATAAAACCCACACTTTCAAGGTTCGTTAGTAATAATCACATGTATGTCTTCGTTTTAAAACACTTATCAGATGATTCTTTTTCCAGTGTGTGTTCAGCGGCTTGTTTTGCCAGAGAACAGGCCTTCTCCCCGGTGTTTCATGAGGTCATTGTATCAGAGTTACAGCCCCGCTCTGGGTCGTAGGCCGGTCCGGTTCACGCTGAGGCCCTCATGTGACTGTTGCCTGTTGTTTGGGATCCAGCCGTGCCGGTCCTCCAGCGCTCAACTGTTGACAACTCCAGGGAAAAATCTGGAAAGCAAAAAAACGGGGAGTGGGAGGAATAGAGAAAGCAAGAGAGATTACAGAGGGCTTTACATGAAGAGAAAAAGAGAACAGAATGAGAGAGTGCCAGCGCCGTCCCAGTCTTGTCCGGTGGTGGTTTCCATGCCAAGTGCCAAACAAGCGTTATATGACTTTCTGGGGTTCACATTTAGTCTGCTGTTGTAAGTTCCTGCCTCATAAATCAGTGCATGATTCTGCATATGAAGAGGATTACAGTGTCTGGAGCATCTGCTGCCCCATTGATTCAAGCAGACTCAGAATAAAAGCATGACTCTGAAAAATGACTTCAATGTACTCTCTGATGTTAACAGCATGCGGATGTACTTCCAGACAACAAGCCTCAGATGAACTGAGCTGAATAAAAAACATTTAAAAAGTGAGGACAAAACATAATGTTTGGCTTTTTGAGGTATCCGCTGCACCTTTTCCTTGGAACAGATGACTGCCATGCTGGCTGCCTTCAGCAGAGCAGCTCACCTCATATGTATTTTAAAGTGTCTGCTGGACGCCCGGCGCTCTGCTTTAACCACTGAGGAGTGAGAACAGGCGTCGACTGACTGCCTCCTCGTGCACTGATAATACCTGCAATAACCACAGAGACATAAAACTGACAGAGGATGGCTGCTACACTGTATTCATCCCTCCTGACATGTGTAACCACACATACAATTCACCTCTTTATGATATAGTGCCATAATTGTAGACACTTAGGCCCACCGCAGAGTTTTTGTCTCAAGCTTCCTGGCTGCAGACGCTCCTCAGCTGAAACAATAAAGGGATCGATGCCTCACTTTTCTTCTCCTCTTCATGCCAATATTTGTACTGACCTGTTTTATTTTACCCTTCACAACATCCTCCTCCTCCTCTGCCTCCTCCTCTCTCTGTTGTATGACTCCTTTGTGTGCTCGGTTTCCAGACATGCAAGGAATCTAATTCTGCTTCTTATTAGGCATGACCGCAGCGACCCTGCGCTGTGATCGAGCCAGCGTGTCCCTTCCCACAACAGGAAACACCATCACCTACAATTAGCCAACCAATACAGAATCTCTGGCTCTGACTGCAAACCTTCAGGCTTACGGATCGAATTCTGTTAAACATGGCAGTGGTTTCACAGGCGGGCCCATGGAGATGTAACAGAACACAGGGACTGTCGAATGCTATAGGGAAACTTGGGATATAGCACTATGTACTCCAAAAACTAGGCCATGCAGCCAACAGGACACTTCCAAACCGAAGAGCATTATTGCTCATCATGAGCCCATCAAGACAGCTTCTTGGTTCCCTGTCGTTTCCAGAGACAGTGCAGTGGTTCAATGCAAATCCTGGCAGCAGATGAACTGAAGCTCTGATAGGGAACTTTAAATATAAGGGCTGTCCAGCACTGTAGTGAGTTGAAGTTTCATATGAAGCCAACCACTTCTCTATCCTTCGTGTTTGACAAATTCACACAGACGTGGATCTGAAAGAAATTCAGAACTCAGTCCATGTGATCCATCTTCCTTGTTTCCTCGGGCTCTCTTTGTGAGTAGTTGTTGCAGTTTTTCTATCTGCATTTTTGAAAACCTGCATCTGGTACTCAGGCGGTGATATTTCCCAGAGCAGAACCCACAGATGAAGAACCTTTAAATCTACGTCTCAATCCTAAATGTTGTCTGAGTGTGTCGGGGCTTCTGTCAGCAGAAAAAAATGTTTGTGCTGCTTCTTCTTGCTTCAGAACAATCCAAAATGGTGCCTCCAAAGATGAGATCTCACCATTATAAGAATCTTTAAAGCTGTACTTTCCAACATTTTGGCATAAATAGATCAAAATGACAGTTTTACAGTGTGAAACGTGTCAGCTATAAGGACAAGCTCATGAAGAATTAGCCCCCAGATACGGTCTTCCTTTGCTCCACAGAGCTTTTCAGCATTTTTCGCCTCATTGTTTTTATCTGATTGCCCACCACTGTACTGTTCTGGTTCAGCCTCACAGCTCTCAGACTCCATGTGTAAATAAAAAAGTGTTTGCTGCATCCCATACCAGCGTCAATGTGCTAATATCTGTGTTATATTCAGGCTGAGGCTTGTTCTATTGTCCCAAATAATTCTGCTGAAATGCTGTGTACTGGACCTCTAAAGTCTGAGTATGTGTGAAATAAAAATGAAAGTCTGTGGTACAAATATCACATTAGTGTGTTTCTGTTATAGTTAATACATAATAAAGCATTTGTGAATGTTGTTATACTAAATAATAAGCTATGCACTATTTAAAAAAAATCCTGTTTTTAACGGTTTGTAACTGTAATTTCTAAAATGATTTGCTGTTATTTTATACATTTTCCCTGTTGGTTAGATTACAGATAATAAATAATAAAGTCACAGAGAACAGTATTCATTTACATGTTAACCTTGAAAAAACAAAAAGAAATTGCAAAAGCTAAACATAAAGTCCACATAAAAATGTATATTTCTGAATCAGGTAACTCAGCTAAAAAGAGCTTTATTTTACAGATTTTTGCCATTTTCACAGCATTTCAACAGTGACTTATTTTTACTGTATCTTTTCCAGCTACTTGCTCCCAGATTTTCATATTTTTTAATTACATGTTTTAACTGTTATTACTTTTTTTTGACACTGTGGGATTTTCCTTTTAATATTTAATATTTTATTTCTATTTGGCTGGGAGACAAATGATCAGATTAGGAGGGGTTAAAGAGGTGAGAAGTTCAGATGTGTTTATCATGATAAGAGCACATCATCTCCATGCTCACATGCACATACATGCTGTCATACCTGTTGTAAATCACTGCCGTATACGATCCCCTATATTCATAGATGCACTGACTGCAAACACACAAACTAACAAATCATTCATAAATTATTCTTGTGATATGTGGATGTGACAGAGAAGATGGAAAATAAAAGACTTCCAGATCCTTCACAAAGGCATTTATGGACTTTATATTTTGATGGAGAAACTGCTCCCCTGGCTTTCCTGCCTTCTCCTTCTTATTGTGTTATTTGCATATGAAATATGATTAGCAGCTGCTGTTTGGATGGTGACCATGCAAAACACGATGCATGTGGTGGCTGCAGTTCTCCACATACCATGTGTGAAGTCTGATTTATTCAACAATTTGGTGACATCCTCCAGTAGCACTGGCTAAACTAAACACACGTTAGCTACATGATGAATAACCTCATTTCTTCCATAGTGTAATCACACTTAACCTTTGCAGCGCTTTAATGAGATGACAGAGAGGGTGAGGGGAGAAGAACATTTGCACACATTAAAACAAGCCGTTTGAATATGAGGACAACACAGCAGCATTAATGCTAGCTTACTCCCTAAGTTTACACAGAGCTACTGGGGCTGACAGAGTTGCAGATTTCCATGTGGCTGCTGCCAGAAAGTAAGATGGATGAGGACGGCTGCTCCAGCCAAAGGTGCTGCAGGGATAGTCCAGTTTGGCTCTGAAGGAAAAGTTTTAACACACGTTACTTTGGACTTTGGGTGCATCATGCAATATTGTTCTTCCAAAACATCCCTTCAGACACAAAACGAGCTCATTTCCAGAGCATGAAACATAAATCTTTGTGAAGGCAGCACCTGATTTTTTTGGGTTAGAATGAGTCAGTTGCAGCTTGCATGGGCCTGCATGTGGTGGTCCCTCAGAGACACTGTAACTTGTTTTCAAAGTGAGGGAACAGGCTGCTCTATAAACTGTAGCTACCCTGAAAAAGACATGAAGATAGCTGTGTCAATTGTGAAAGGAAGAGCGCAGTCGGGGTTGAAAAAGAGGCCATACTTACGTTTGAGCTCAAACCCTGAGGTGCTGAAGTGCAGCTGTGGCTCTGAACTTCAAAGCAGAGAGCAGGGAAATGATGGGGTTTTTTTCAATTGCAAAAGATAGAAGACACAAAATGAAACTGTGTAAGAAAAACAACAAATTCATGAAACAAAAGGCCAAATTAATGATGCACAGATGACTTTGTCTCTCGTTTGACTGTCGTTTTCTGTTGACCTATTTGATCTCTTTGTACTGGCTCAGCCACCTGTCCCAGTGTGCCATTTGCTTTGTTGCCATGAAAGGTCACTGCGTTTACTGCCACAGCGTTACGTAAAAGCCCCCTCCTTTAATTTGCCTCTGCACAATAACAAATTCAGTCCAGAATGAATCTGTTTGGTTATTCCTTTTTCAAAACTAAATTAAACCAGTGATTCCATTTCTCACATAATAAAAGAAGACACAGTGCTGTTTGCCAAAAATAAAACCTGGGGTAAATTACAGCATGTTAGATGTGATTATAAAGACAGTGAATGTTTGCATTTATCCCCTGGGGGAATATACTCCCCTCTGAACTGCAAAAGGTCAGACTTAGCATTATGTAAAACATGTATTTTGATATGCTCCCTTTCAAAGCAAAAAGCAAACAGCACCATCAAAGCTTTTCTAAAGAAGAGAAATTATTTGCTATTAGACAAATAGCTGGCAAACAACAGTGAGAAACAGCAGATCTGCTGAAGGAGAGCTGTGGGAATGGAGGAGCCAATGAATGTTCAAGAAAGAAGGTAGTTAGTGGCAGTTGTTCTGCTTCCACTCCACACACTCGTCTGATACAGGGGGAAAAACCTTAAAAATCAGGTACTTTGATCAGCATCAATACTTCAGGATTACTTAAAGAAACATAGCATTTAATATTAAAGAGTCCTTCTTATGCTGTATTTGGTTTTGCTCGTCCTTTAGTGTGTTACAGCTTTTTGTTTGAATCAAAGGTTTGCAAAATTACAAAGCTTAAAGTCCTCAGCAAAGGGAGTTTTTTCCCCAACAGAAAATGCTGCTTCTTACCTGAAACACCTCGTTTAGTCCAGGCTTTCTGTTACTCATCTACATCACCATGTAACACATTTGCATAGCGCCTGCTGAGCGGCGAGTTTGGCCTTCAATCAAACAACAACTTCCTGGCATTCTGCAGTTACTTCCTTGCTAGAACCACTCGTCCAACTTTACCCACTTTACTCACCAATCAGAAAAGATTCAGCGTTTGGAAGAGGATGAGGGTCTTAAAGAGACAGGAGCTTGAATGGAAAAGGTGCTGCATCAGTGTACACTATGACAAATTAATGTGTATTTTGATCATAGGAGGATATGAACATATTCTTTTTTCCAAAATAAAAGCATTCTAATAGGAAGTGACAGTTGGAATTGTCTATGTGTGACAAGAAAGTTAGCAGCATGTAGTCGCAGCTCCTGTGAAGTGCACGCTAGCAGATGAGATCAGCTAACTGTGATTATCAATTAAGCGTGCAGATAAGCCCACATTTCTGTGTAACAGTTATCCAGATGTTACATAATGTGTACGCTGTCTGAAAAGTAAAAATTAAATCCCAGTAAAGTCTCTCTGCCTCTCCTCATTCCTGCAGTTGTTCCAGTCAGTAAAAGCTAGTTAGCAGCTTTGAGCCAGGCAGCAGTACAGACACCTAGACCAGAAATCAGAGGTCTGTCTAACAGGTACCTGCCAGGAGCTGCAAATCTGGAAAGGTGACATGGTATCAGTGTTGGACAAATCTCTGCTGACATGTCCTTGAATCAAACTACTAATGAACTCCAGATTGGTTCTAATCTGCAGGAAAAGGCCAGCAGTCATTCTTTCTGATAATGTGGTGGGCTGCAAAAACTGTTCTCCACCTTTGTTAATATATTGGCAGTCAGCAGCTGTTGGTGGCTGGTTGGGAAACTTAACATCACTTAACCCCTAAAAACAACGATTGTAGGCTGTAGAGTAAACTGGTACCTTACCTGTTCTACTTATTGTATTCATATTCCTGTTAGAAGAAACGCCTAGAGATGAACTCTTACATGTACGTGTGCTCAGACTTTAACTTTCTGCAGAGTCCAGCTGTGACATTAGTCTGGAAGGCCAAGTGTAGTCTCATAGAAACACAAAGCAAGAGAACTGGTCTTACCAAGTGGTTTGCACAATGATCATGAGAATATATTTACTGCTAACGTCTTGCTCACATAAGTACATCAGATACACATTAAATACATGTCAAGGCATGAAAATGTCCCATTAGAAAAATCCCCTTCTTCCCACAGATGTGTGCATTTGGTCATGGTTATATTGAGATGATTAACAAGCCTTGTACAAAGTGGCTCTAAATAGAGTACATATATATATGTATATATATATATATATGTATATATATATCATGGTAGAGACTGCGATTTGGTAGAATTGGAGTCTCTACCAGTAGAAACTCCAATTCTACCAGTAGAGATTTGTCAGGGCTAAGGTTAGACTTTTAAGGTTAGGGTCAGGGGTCAGATTTAAAGTTCCATCTCTACTGGTAGAAACTCCAATTCTACCAAATCGCAGTCTCTACCCTGACATATATATAGTCTCCTGGATCAGATCAGTCCACAACTACTCAATCAGTTAATTAGAGTTAGTTAATTTAAAAACCAGACTTGTTTTTTTTTGTGATCAAGTATTTCATATTAAAAATAACACAAAATAAGTATTCCATGTTGTTTTGTATTATTGTGACACACAGCTACACATTGTTCAGTAAATATCACTAGCTGATCTGAGGATGATCATCTTTAGTTAGTTTGGGACTTTTCATGATGGCTTCAGAATGTTGTTTTTTGTTTTGTTTTTCCACATTTCCACTCAGCCATAATCACAGAATATTTGTGTTTTCTAATTTTCCCATCTTTCTGATTATGAATCATTGTAATGATGAAGAATACCTGAAAAAAGTTTTTTTTTTTAATTAACTTTTTTTAAAATCTTAAATAGTTCCTGAGATATTGGGTCAACTGGAAATGTTTTTTTTAAATCAATTTATCTCTGAATGCATTTGATATATCAAGCTAAAATGTTGCAATTATGATTAGAACTATTCATATTTTAAGCTGTGCTGTAAAAATTCCAGGAAAATCAAATGCAGTTGAGCAGAAATGCTTCCAAAAATTTGATGGAGTGAGAAGGAATGACCCAGTAACTAAAGTACGTGACAGCGTGCTCCAGTGTCAGGGTGGAGAGGGAACTCCTGGGATCTTACATGATTTTCTAACCATTTTCCTAGAAGCTGCTTGATGAGGCAATAGTTAGAGTGTGGACCTACTACTGGCTCTGTGGACCCTGAGGACCGAGCATTAAGAGCCCAGCTGGGGACGACGCCTGACAGCCACATCTGCCTCTGCCTGTAGTCCGGCCAAAGTTTAGACCAAGTAGCCAAGCTCTTAGCAACAAACCTTTGGAGTGAAAGCTGATAGATAAATCTAGACAATTTAATACCAACAGCTCAGCAGATGCACTCTCTGAGGTGTTCCAGTGACTCTTTTACAAGCACGAATACTGAAATCTTTGGCTAAATGAGGCACTGAACTTGATTTACTTGTTTGGTTTGAACCAACTCTCAGGAGGTCTAGTAATGACCAGAAATTCTTCTGAGTGGTTACTGCTGAGCAAGTAATGAAAATTATTATAAAAGCCACTTGCCAGTCTCTCCTCAGGATCAGAGCAACTGAAACCTGAGGCACCTGTGAAAACTATATTGCCCAGAAACAGAGTAGCAACAGAAATACACAGAAATACTTCATGTGGAGCTTGACTAGTCGTTAGGGAGGTTAGTGCTTCTTTAAATGTAGGTATTCTTAAATCATAGCTTGCGGAAATAACCAGGTGTGGACCACGCTGTCCTCGTATAAGACTCCACTGAGTTGTACCTCAGCCTTCACAGAAACATGGGAACCCAAGCAGGCAGAATGCCAGTCGAAGGAAGAGAGAGTTTCCCAGGAATCCTCACACTCTCCAACCCCTCTGTCTGTCTAAATGTTTAGTCTGGGCACTGCTCGGAGGGGCAAGTAGGAATCACTTATGACTCACTGCATCTGATCTGCAGCTCAGAGGATGTGATTCATCTTTCACTGTGGATGAGGAGGCAGCAAAAGCAACTCAGGTCTGAACGGATGACTGGCGTTAAAAAGAGACATTCCAGACTGAAGAAAGGGGGTAGAAAGACATGGAAGTCAAACCCTAATGAGAACCAGCAAACTGGGGTGGAAATGGTTCAAAGAATAATGTTATGCATTTTATTAACAAAGTGTGTTTTTAGACACTTAGAGAATCTCATAGATGCTGAACATCACACACTGATTTTTTCTCTCAAGATCTTCGTTGTAAAAAGTCATAGATTTACATTGAAACTTTAAAAACAGAACAACCTTATAAAGAGTAGCACAACAAAAACTCACTTCTATAGTACGACACAGTGTTCCTCACATGGAAAGCTTTTGCCAGTGGTGCATTCACTGCATACCGGCAGAAAAATGTGTAAATTTAGAAAGGTCACAGAGTCCAGTGTCCACAGAATTTCTCTATATGGATTCAGTAAAACTGCTTTCATTTGACCAGAAACAACCACAGTAAACCCCAGTCTTCTTTTTAAAAGATTTTAGATTCTATATGAAGCTGCTGGAGCTTCAGGATGGAACCCTTTATCACTCTGTGGGTTTCACTACCAGTCAAAAGTTTGGAGTCACTTAGAAGTGTCCTTATTTGGAAGAAAAACAGTTTTTTCCACTGTAGATCACATTAAATGAATGATAAATCCAGTGTGGACGTAGTTAATGTGGTAAATGACTATTGTAGCTGTAAACGTCTGATTTCTAATGGAATATCTCCATAGGGGTACAGAGGAACATTTCCAGCAACCATCACTCCTGTGTTCTAATGCTACATTGTGTTAGCTAATGGTGCTGAAAGGCTCATTGATGATTAGAAAACCCTTGTTCAGTTATGTTAGCACATGGAGAAAACATGGAAAACATGGAATTATCTGGGTGACACTAAACTTTTGGATGGTATGTTCAGTCATTCTACATTTTCATAAAGGTGAAGATAAAATCACAGTGATGCGTCAGGATGGATTTTAACAAAACAGCAACAGTAAGCCCAACCGTAGGATTAAAGCAGTGAGGTGTGACGCCACCCATTGGTTTGCACTGGAGCTGCTTTGAAGGTAGGAGTTGTAGCTTACAGTCATACCAGCTTTTTCATTTTTAGGCATTTCTAAATGAATTGTGCTGCTCTATAAACTCAGTGGTAACTTCAGCTAGTCTACACATGAATTATCCAAATATTGACTGGCAGCATCATCTGAGGCATGGAAATACAGCCACAGCAGAATAATCACTGTTCATTCGTTAAACAGAAGCTCCAAAAATCAGAGTTCAGAAAGTCCAGAGAGGCCAGCTGTCGGTCACAAAAATGACATGTATGAGCCTTTTCATTTCATCAGCAGAACCTATTAAAAGGCCTGAATTTAGTAACTGAGGCCAGACTGACACAGCATTTGTAGACAGAATCTGATGCCTTCTGAATGTTAGTCCATCAGAGTCAAGGTTTTTGGGAACCGGCGTCCACTGGCTGTTGGTGACTTTTCACTTTGCTGCAGTTCACATCCATGTGTGCAGACTAATGCTGACTCTGAACATGGACAACATTCGTTAGTCATATTTCTCCTCAGAGAGAATGCAGTAAAGCATAGAGGGAAGCAGCAGCTGGTTACAGATTGCTTCATGTGATTATTCCTGAGGTGAGCTGGTCACAGGAGGACAGCACTTCTGGAGAAATTAGGACTTTCTGATGTCACTTTGGTTTCAGTTTAATAGAAAGCATGTACAAACCAAGGCTTAGCCCCCTGTGTGCTGTAATGACATTAAGCCCCTCCCCTTGAACATCACTTGTCCAATCATAGCTTAGCAACTGTTACTAGGCACGTCAGGCTGCCAAGCTTTGGATTTTTCCGCATGTAGAGGAGTGCTCAGAGCTATTTAAATTCTGATTCTCTGTGTATTAAGAGTAAGGTGCTTTTATTTTAGCCTTTCCAATTTTAGCTTTGCATTGACACTACATGGATTTTACAAGGAATAAACAAAAAACACCAAAATAGAATGTATGTTCTCCTATGACAGTAGCAGAAATAAAAAATAACTCGGTACAATAGCAGTTACAGCAAAATGCTACGTAAATCACATGGCTAAGATCAGGGTGCAGATCAGGGGGAGGGGGTTGTTAACGCAGTCTACTTGGTGTAAAAAAGCACACAAAAAGCACAAATGCAAAACAATCTGCACAATTTTATAATACCAGTCTTAACTGTCAACCAAACTGCAGCAGCCAGAGTCCACAGGCAGCGAGAACAACGTGGACAGACCAGCAGCCTCAAACACATCGAGCTGAATTAACAGCTGTGAGAGTGGATGTCACAAGTTTCACCAGTCTCACTGAACGCTGCTGCAGGGACGTTGTACTGCATTGTAAATTGTTCCTGTTCCTTTTGTTTCCCCCCTGTAGGTTATCAGAGAAAAGAGCTGTCACTTTCAATAACTTGACAACTGATGCATTTTGCAATCTTTCTGCTGATGTAACCTGCAGGATCTGAACAGCGACTCAGAGCAGAGGATGCGATCTACACGATACAAAATCATAAGCAAATATGAACAAAACAAAGCCACAGACACCCCCAACAGCTGCATCTGCCGGCCAGCTCATCATCGGTAACACAACAGAGAGTTCCAGCAGGAAAGTGAACAACTAATAACCTGCATATAAACAGAGCCGTGGCGGTAACTGGATGTTTATGTCTGCACTCCAGCTGAAAGTGTGAAATATGTAAGTGCTCGTGTTTCTATTCCTGTCGCCTCATATTTAGGCGTCACTGTAACGCCCTACAAGGCTGGTGTGTGTTTTTACATGTCGCACACATTCAGCAGCATTTTCCAGACTCATGTTGGCTGCATCACCGGTGGCCAGAACAGACACTTCACATCGCAGTAAACACATCGAGACCCAAGGTCAGCCGCTTGACGTCAGCCGCCGCTTCCATTTTCTGCTGCTTGGAAACACAGGAACATGAAACACACACACACACACACACACACACACACACACACACACACACACACACACACACACACACACACACACACACACACACACACACACACACACACTTTAGGACACAAAAGTGTGTGTAGGACACAAATATAGAATCCAAAAAAAATTCTAAGTAGAAAAACATCTATGACAAAATATCCATCACCATTTTATGTAGTAACACCTGTGGACTCTTCAGTGTTGTACAAGAGGATTCTAGGGTTTCTTTGTTTTTCTTTTCATGTGCTTCTTGACTTTCTAACTGTGTTGTACTCCACAAAAGACTTCTGCTTCTCTCTACATTCAGTCATGATTGTATTCCTCTCATAGAGATGCAGTGAATGAGTTGAACTTGAGCAGTCAGCAGCTGATGGTGTTTGTCTTGTTTCATGTAGTGAACAGGAACTTCAACACAAATACGAGTGTTTTTTAACGAAGCATTTTGGAAAATATCACGTTAAAGGTCTCCAGTAGTGTGAGCAGCTATGAACTTTTACAGGAGACAAGAAGTACAGTGTTGCAGTGTTGCCATGGATACCACAAGCTAGACTTTGATCAGTAAGACTTTATATTTGGAAAGGGTCCAATTATCTACTAACAGTTCCTTTTATCTGTGTGAGACTTTAGAATTACTTTGACAACAGCGAGGGAGAACTGTCTGTCTGTGACTAACCCTAACCCACTGTAATTCATTTTCATGCAGGAGGGGATTCAGTTTTGCCTGTCCAATCACTGGGAACAATCATATCCACCTGACTCATTTTAAATCAGCCCTGAGGAGATGCTAACATACTGGTTTTGTGGGATTTTAGGTGTGGAACAGAGTGAAATAAAGCCACTTATGATGTGGGACATGAAGAATAAACGATGCTGCTTATGTGAAATAAATCTGTTAATCAAACTCCAGAACATTATTCAGCAGCTCATATGCTCCTCTTCCTCGTTCTGTGGGTCTCTCTCCTCTTTGGTTCTGGTTCTTCTCACAGCATGACAACAAATGACAGAAACCTGTAAAAGTCCTCCGATGAATCTTATTGGTCTGATTGCTGTTTGACCAAAAAATGAATGAAAGACTGTTTAATGGTACGATGCTGGATGAGGCAGTCAGTTTGGTGGATCCCAAGGTCTGGATTCAGAAATTATACATTTCTGGCTGCACATAGAAATAATCAGCGACCCAACTCTTATTGCCATCAAGTGGGAAACAGTGGTTGCCAATGAATGTTGAGAACTAAAAAGAAGAAGTGCTACTGTAACTCATCTGCCTCAGTAGTTGGTGTTTTTGACAGGACAATACAGTAATAACCTGCAGAGACACTAGTGGTCAGCCAGCAGTAGCCAAGCTGACAGATCAGCTCTAAAATCTCTTGGTTAGTGTCTCAGCCAACAATTGCTCAAAAATTCAGTATATCATGTTGCATGGAGTTGTTGACTGTCTTCTTCAGCCTTTAGTTTGTCTCTGAGCTGTTCCACAGCTGTATTTCTGACAAAAGCAGCCGCTGAAAATGAGCTGCTGCTCGTAGTGGTAGATAGAAATATCCTAGTCATTAACAAGCTCCTGACCCAACCCCAGGTGTTTGCAAATCAAACAGGACTGGAGTCTTAAGGATTCTTACTTTAAGGTATGGAAAAACTAAGTCCTGTGTAGACTTTAAAAGGAGCTTTAAATTGTTCATGACGTAGATTCAGACTAGATTCACTGTAGATGAAATAGATCGACCCAGTTAGATGGTGAAAGAAAAAACAACATAAAAGCATCCACAGAAGCTTCCAAACCTCTGTCCGTCCACATGCTCTGTTCCAGACCTCATATTATTTAAAAAATGTGACTAAACTCACATCCTCCATTATAGTCTTTGTTTACGGCTGTGTTAAAGTTGATAATGTGAAAATAAGAAAGGAAATTATGTGATGAGACAAAAAAACAACTTTGAAATACTCCCTTAATGGTTAAATCCCCATGTTCACATCATGGATCCAAACTTGACCAAATAAATCCAGCATTTGTTCCACAGTATGAAAGCTCTTAATGTGTCCTGACACAGCTGGGCCTGACAGATCTGGCTCTGCACACCATTTCAAATTTCATATCTTGTCTCACAGCGATTTGTGAAATAGTCACGATCTTTAATCTGTTCATTTGTGGACGCAAATGTTCACTTTTTCTTCATGTACCTGGATGCAAAATATGAACATTAAATATATGCATTATTGAACAGAGACTCTGTGTCACTAACAGAAATGACTTAAATCACAGCGTGCCATTTTAAGGGCATGTTTTGTGTCATATCAGGGACTTTAAGGTTTCTGTGTATCATTAGTCTGTTTTGTTCCAGCTGTAATGAGAACTACCAAGACTAAAGAGGATAACAACTTGGCTGTTATTCTGCAGTCTGGTTAGTAGAACGATATTTTACCCATTTTAACTGCCTCTTTACAAAAAAGTGCTCTTCAGGAGGTCCTGTGACACGTTATATTTCTTTATTATTTATCAGAGAACCAAACGCGTCTTTTTGTCAAACCGGGCTGAATCACTGGCCAAAAATGCAGTGATTCAAATTTCAGCTTTTGTGACCATGTATGCAAAAAACACGGAAAATTAATGTACACAACTCAATAGATTAAAGATTATGACCAGTTTACAAATTGCAATAAGTCTGTGCTGCATCTTCCCATGGAACATGTAATGTATGTGTGGCATGCCCAAACATAGAGCGACCATTTTTGTGTTTATTTGAGAATTTAACACCTCAGAAATACTTTTTCTGTTTCAGGGTTTAATATTACCCTTAAAGAATAAATGACATCCATGTCAGGTTATATCATGTAACTATAATGATGGTCAAGCATGATAAAAATGTGCAGCATCGGGGCGGAACGTTCGTCACGGAAGCAGGGGCGCCCGCCCACGCCTCAGACGCCTTAGACATTTGTAAAGAGTAGACGCTGCATCGACCGCTACTGCCTATTGGGGCTGACGAGCGGTGGGGCCGCCATCTTGGTCCGGTCACCCGCTCCACTCAGCGCTGTTTGACAGCACATTTAATCCATCTTAACTCTGAATATTAAACTGATAATGAGAAGCAGATAATGGCAGTAAAGTCAATTATTTTAATAATTTGAAGAGACAATATATGATTACACTATATATACATATATAAACAAAATACTGACTAATGAACACATATTTTTATATAAAACAATAGATAGAAGTTATATATCAGAGAAAATGAATATATATAAATCATAGATGGAGTATCAACATCATTCACATATATACAGGCTATAATAGATAAAAGTTATATATCACAGAAAATCATACTACATATATAAATCATGTATGGAGTATCAATATAATCAATATATCAGAAAACATAATATATATCAATCATATGTTAAGTATTAATATAATCAATATATCAGAGAACTGACTAATGTGTTCATTCGTCAGTATTTTGTTTATTTATGTATTTATAGTATAATCATATATTGTCTCTTCAAATTATTAAAATAATTGACTTTATCTGCTTCTCTAACATATATTAGTGTGTGCGTGTGTTTACAGTGTTTGCAAAATACCTGTCTACAGTCGAGCTTAATATCAGAATATTCTATTATCTATTATTATTATTATTACCTATTATTCCCGCTATGAATATTAAAATACGCCGAACCATTTGTCCTGTATCATAGCTACATGTATGACGTTTGCAGCAAAAAATAAAAATAAAAAACGCGTGAAAATCAGTTTAATATTCAGAGTTAAGATGGATTAAATGCGCTGTCAAACAGCGCTGAGTGGAGCGGCTGACCGGACCAAGATGGCGGCCGTATTTCTCGCTGCACAGCACCATGAGCAGCGTCTACTCTTTATTATGTCTATGTCAGATGCAACCTGGAGAAAGAACTGACCGCTCTGTGTCTTCATTGCTGCGGCATTTTATCATATTTTTCAGGTTAGTAGATGCCAGAAACGAACTAGCTGCAATCTTTGTAAGTTTGACCGTAAAGGCGATAGTTATGAAGCGTTTTGGTTTCAGTTTGGACACTATTGTTCACTTTGAAATGACTTTTCAATAGTGCTGATCTCCGTAGCAGCAGAGCGCACATGCTACATCGTGGGTGTGTTTTTCTTCGTCAAGCGGGGCGCTAATGTCTATGTTTTGTGCATATTTATCAGTGGCATTTTTCACGGAGGCCAAGGGAAGCCTGGCTTCCCCAAAAATATGCAAGAAAGAAAAATATAAATAATCCTCACCACTATGTATTTTATGTTTTATATTTTTGTCATTCCTTGTTGTCAAAACACTACATCAGGCATTTCTGCTTTGTGAGGAGCAAAACAGCGCCCCTCTTGTCAAGCTCTTTTTGTGCATTACACTACGTCCGTCATGCCCTCTGCGCTGTCTGTCTGTTCCAACCCAGTCTCACGGGGATTCGTGAAACTGTGACGTAAGTTTTTGTTTCGGTTTCGTGCGCACCAACACGATGTCGTCATGTTTTTCGTGCAGCTCACCACGAACGAAACCCGCTGTGGTAATCACATCTGAAAGTGGTTTATACCGGCGGATTCATGACGATCTAAGCTGTCCATCGGCGTTTGCGGCCGCGGCCGCGGCCGCCGGACATTCTTTAGATTCCTATGCGAATTCGTCGGATTCATGACGATCTAAGCTGTCCATCGGCATTTGTGGCCGCCACTGCGGCCGCCGCCGCGGCCGGATGTCCGGCGGCCGTGGCGGTGGCCGCAAACGCCGATGGACAGCTTAGATCGTCATGAATCCGCCGGTATAAACCACTTTCAGATGTGATTACCACAGCGGGTTTCGTTTGTGGTGAGCTGCACGAAAAACATGACGACATCGTGTTGGTGCGCACGAAACCGAAACAAAAACTGACGTCACAGTTTCACGAATCCCCGTGAGACCGGGTTGTCTGTTCAGAGGCCAGCTTCGCCTTGCCTCCCTTAGAGAAAAAAACAGCCAGTATTAGCCAATCAGACTGAAGCAAGGCTCATCGCTTAATGGTCGATGCATCATTAAAAAAACATAAGGGAGGCCAGATCAAATCTGGCTTCCAACCAGTCACAAACTGTGATGAACAATACCCACACTAATGCAGCTGTCCCGCCAGGCGCCAGCAAGCCCACACAGCAAGTATAGCCATCAAGCTAACCAGAGAATGGATGGTGACAGGGACCTTGAGTTTCTTGTAAAAAATGACTTCACAAAACTTCCTTTTGAAGTTCAACTACAAGTCAAAAGGGACGGTAGGCCAACTCCAAAGCTCAATCTAACTAAGTGTATAGCTAATGGAAAAGCTCGCTCTTTTTGTGAAGCTAACTATGCCAGAAACGAGTGGCTAACGGGAAGTGCCAAGCTTAACCAGCTTTTCTGCTGGCCATGTCTCCTATTTGACCGGTCTACCGGCTCCCTGAACAACCCCTGGAGCCCTTAACCTCTTTTTTTTATCACTGAAATGAATGAGAAGTCGGTAGAATAAAGGTACTGTAACAGTAGGCTGATTTGTTTACATGAAAATAACAGTTAAAACACCGAATCTAATTTGTTGTTCACACTGGCTTCCTCGGTAATTTTGGTCACGGGCCGCCACTGCTATTTATACTGCAAACGGGCTCTCACACATGTAGTGGCTTACAGTTAAGTAATAATTTCAGAAGTGTGTTATGTGTAAGCATGAAACAAACATGAAGAAACTGTTAAAGAAAAGCTAATGTAAAAGTTCAGTAGTTAAATGTTTCCTTTAAGACTCAGGTATAGCGGAATGCTTTGATGTTTAGAAAATATTATATTTCTCTGTCAGCCAAAAGTTTATTTTTATTAAGTGTAAATGTCCATGGTAATGGAAAATGAGATGTTGCTGTGTTGACAACAGTTGGAAACTGTTCTAATTTGCTCCATGTGGTAGCTCTGATGCACTGATGTGGAAGTGATGGTTTGCACTGCTGAGTTGCCCTAATGTGAGTGTACTTGTTGAAACGAGATTGACTTGCTCCTGGACATTTATAGCACTTCCATACAGTTGATGAGGACTGATGCATGGACTGACAGTGAAATGTTTTGAATGTTTGAATGAATGTTTTGTGAAACTGAATAAGAGACGCAACCTGGAGAAAGAACTGACCGCTCTGTGTCTTCATTGCTGCGGCATTTTATCATATTTTTCAGATGTACTTTGTTGCTGTGGTGCCATCCTGGGACCCGTAACATATGCAGCTCTGTCTCTGCAGTGTTTGTGTGGTGAAAAATATACAAATATATATATGATGTAAGTTCTTACATTTGCTTTACAACTTTTTAACCTGAATTGTTTTATATGATTGGTCACTTTACAAAACCATTTTTACTCCACCAAGTAACGGCGGAGTTTGGTGACGCTCAGCATATGTCTGTCTGTCTGTCTGTCTGTCTGTCTGTCTGTCTGTCAGCAACATTACTCAAAAACAGACCAACAGATTTGGATGAAATTTTCATTGAAGTTCAGAAATGACTCAAGGACCAAGTGATCAGATTCTGGCAGTGATGCAGTTTATAGTCTGGATCCATGGATTAGTTAAAGATTTCTGTATCATTACCAGATAGCAGCACAGCGTCACTGTAACCATGACAACCAGTGAACACTACATCAGCTGATTGTGATCCTACTACAAATCCACCTCTGAGGACTTATCAGGACTTATCCATCAGAAATGATCTGAGGAACAGCTGATTAAACTGTGGGGGTGTTTCTGAGTGCCATCAGTTCCTGCTACATATTTAGGTCATGTGATTCGGTATCCGTGCATAACGTACACATGCAGAACACACGCCTGTGCTCAGCGGAAGGTCATTTTATGTGTGGGTTCATCTATATTAAATGGACATATTCTATGCTGCTGTGATTTCTGCTACAAATTTTTTTCAAGACTTCAGCCGTCAAAAATGATACGACTGAGCAGCCTTGGAGGAGGACTGCACTCTCTGAATGCTTTTCTTGTTCAGAATTGTCGACACTTAAGTTCCTCCATTCATTCATTCATTCCTCCAGCGGCTCTCAGTGGGTTTATACACACACTCCTAAATGAATATAAATATAAAATTCACCGCTATGATGCAGCCACAGCTCTTCGCGGAAGCTGTTGAGAGTGCAGCGAGCACAAACTCATCATCTCCAGTAAGAGCTGAGTCAATAAAAGAATCTGGGATGTGACTGGAAACAGCCTTTGTAAAGTTAAAGTAATAATGAACACTAGTGAAAGCTGTAATTGTTTCCTATCATCTGGCTTCGTCTCCGTCACCATCATCTGCTCACCAGGCCGGACAAGAAGCAGCTATGTACGACCCTCTGAATGTACGAACGCTTGTATTTACTTGAACGTGCTCTGAGACTGCTGGAACGAGACCAAACTGCTTAGTGATATTTACTTGGTAAATAAACACAAGATTTAAGATTGCAGTCTTGCTGAGCATCTTAATCATTTTCAGATTTTGTCAGATGTTATGTAAGTGATCTTTGCAGCAGGATTGTGTAGCAGCTTCTCTGCAACGCTGAGCGAACAAAACCTCCTTCTGAGGTCTGCTGTTTGTCGAACTCCACCATTTGGCTGATATGGTGTGGAAAAAATGCAAAGTGGTAATATGAACAAAAAAACAGCGTTGTAGTGGCAAATAACAGCATTCGAGTCCAGAGTTGTAATCGGTGGAAACAGTTCAAAGTGATTGTGTTTGCTGAGAAAGTCGCCCTTGAAGCTTTACTGGCTCTCCAAGAGGCTTCTCTCACAATCCACCACGCTTATGAAACTACAAGCCTTTGGTGAGAGCCATCATGATCCCAAATTGCTCATTGGTGTTGCTTTTATGTCTCTGCTGAGAGTACATATGTGATCTGGCACAGCCCAACCCACCAAGACACAAACATTTCTTCCACTGGACTCCACCAAATAAAACTGGTATAAACAAGAACCCAGCTTTCCTACCATGCCCTCATCCCAGAGCAAAACAAGATGCTGAAGCTGCAGAAACTCTTCCCAGATGTTTGTCATGAAGTGTAAGAGGCTGGCTCTATGGTATGACCGCTCTGCTGATTGCACTGAGGACAAGGATCATAAAAACCTGCATGTAATCCCCATTGGCTTCTGATGACTCTGTTTTGAATGTCTCATGAACAAAACTAAATAATTACACACTGATCATGACATCTGCTGGGTTCCACTCTTGTGAGTAATGTACAGACCACCAGAATGTACTTTGCACATGCTAAATAACTCAGCCATTACCAATGATTTCCATGTGAACACTATTTTCACTCAGGGAGCGTGCTGTCATGTTCCAGTGTTTGTGTGTACATATTTTGGGGGCAATAGTGCATGTATTATTTTGTAGCCTGCTTTGATTTTTTAGGGCTACAAAACAGAAACAGTAGCAGACAGAAGGCTTTTCACTTCCTGACTTGTACGAACCTGGCAGGAGCACTGAAAGTCATAGTGGTTTCCAGTCTCGATCCCTTGCTAATACTTCTTATCATTTCTGCAGGAGAAAATAACATGATGTACCGCACATCACGTAACACAGCTTCCAGGTAGGGAACGTTCAGGCCGTCATTCTCTCACGGCCATTTGCTGCAGCTCCACGGGGTGTTGGACGTCACAAGTCATCCATGAAACCTTGAGGGGTTTTACTGTACCGACCTCTCACTGCTGTGCGCTGGCTGTGCGGGAAGAAGCTAAATCCTGTGAGACAAATTAATATTTAGGCACTTAGGGATGTGAGGACAGCTGCTGAAAAGCCGCTTTGACTGTTAGGCCTGCCAAATAAAACAACACAATTCAGTGTCCCATGTGCAGGGAGACGAGAGTCAGATGTTGCTGTTAAGAGCTTTTATGAAATATTATCAGCTGACCATCATATCATTTTCAATCACTGCCATAGTGAGGAAAATAAAGGAATTGTGTTCATTTCCCTGCTGAAGCGACTTGAGTCATAGGTTGACTGCTCTGTTTTTCTCTTTAGCCCCTTTTAGACGTACATTTCCTTCCAGCTGATGCTATCTGGACGTGTCACTTCAAGTTCAACAAGTCTGAACTGCCTGTTGTTGCATTAATGGACAGATTTTAAGAACATCGTGGTCCTAGACGGACAAGAAGAAATTTGCCCAAAGGAATTCTGACGTCTGTTGGTAGCCTCCATTAAATTAACTCCATAAAGTGGCTATCCAGTAATAAACTTGTTTGCTAATATTGATTTTACATCTATTTAAAGCCCCTTAGATGGTCAGATAAGCTTATTAGCAGTGTAAGTTTAGCCTTTATACCAAATACTACGTGATGAACCGTGGCTCTCCATGACATTGTGTTGTGAATATCTGCCACTCTGACTTACTGATGAAGCCTGAAGCTACATATTTTTGGTCTGAAACAGCTTTAGATGAGCTCATAGACCCAACTTATCAACGCTACCTTTTTGTTCTCTGCAGATTTTAAGCAACAGAACAAAAAGTTGACATTGCTACAGTCATTTTTATGCAGCTGAACTGTGAATTTTGTAGTGGGTATGATCAAGTCTGCTTTGCTTTTAGCTAAATCAACTGAAGATTATCCATTTTTCAACTACTCATTTATTACATTAAGTTTACTATCTCAATAGTGTATCTCTTACATTTAACTGTCTGAACTGTTTCTGCATTATATTTTGCTAACTATAACGACTTCTTTAATTTTTACACTTAGCTATATTAACTATTAGTGCTAGTGCTGGTTTTCATGCCCCCCGTCGAATCGCCACCTTATCGTGGAGGGGTTTGAGTGTCTCTGTGATCCTGGGAGCTATGTTGTCCGGAGCATAAGACCCTGGTAGGGTCTCCCAAGACAAACTGGTCCTGGGTGAGAGACCAGACTAAGAGTGATTCAGAAGACCTCGATGAAATCAAATAAAGGTGAAGCCGCTACCTCGCCCGGGTTAGGGAAACCAGGGCCTTCCCCTGGAGCCAGCCCTGGGGGGAGCTCGCAAGAGAGCGTCTGGTGGCCGAGCCTTGGGGTCCCGTAGGGCTCAGTCGGGCACAGCCCGAAGAAGTAACACGGGGCCACCGCCCAGTAGGCCCACCACCTACAGGGCAGGAAGTCGGGGTCGGGTGCTATGTCAACCGGGCAGTAGGCAGGAGCGGGCGCCTAGGCGTGCCACCCCCTGGTGGCGTAGACTGGTTCTGGGGACGTGGAACGTCACCTCACTGGCGGGGAAGGAACCTGAGCTGGTGCGGGAGGTGGAACGATACCGGCTAGATATAGTTGGGCTCGCCTCCACGCACAGCAAGGGTTCTGGAACCAGAATCCTGGAGAGGGGTTGGACTCTCTCCTACTCCGGAGTTGCCCAAAGTGAGAGGTGCTGGGCGGGTGTGGGGATACTCACAAGCCCCTGGCTGAGCGCCGCTTTGTTGGAGTTCTCCCCGGGGAACGAGAGGGTCGCCTCTCTGTGACTTCGTGTTGGGGAGGGGAAAACTCTGACTGTTGTCTGTGCTTATGTACCAAACAGCAGTTCAGAGTATTCGGCCTTCTTGGAGTCTCTGGGTGGTGTCCTGGAAGGGGTACTGCCCAGAGATTCCATAGTTCTCCTGGGAGACTTCAACGCTCACGTGGGCAACGATGGAGAAACCTGGAGGGGGGTGACTGGGAGCAACGGCCTGCCCGATCTGAACCCGAGTGGTGTTTTGTTATTGGACTTCTGTCCTAGTCATGGTTTGGCCATAACAAACACCATGTTCGAGCATAAGGTTGCTCGTAAGTGTACTTGGTACCAGAGCACCTTAGGCCAAAGGTTGATGATCGACTTTATAGTTGTATCGTCAGACCTGCAGCCATATGTTTTGGACACTCGGGTGAAGAGAGGTGCAGAGCTGTCAACTGATCACCACCTGGTGGTGAGTTGGATCTGATGGTGGGGAAAACTGCCGGACAGACCTGGTAAACCCAAACGTGTAGTGCGGGTGAACTGGGAACGTCTGGTGGAGGACCCTGTCCGTAGGGTTTTTAACTCCCACCTTCGGAAGAGTTTCTCCTGCATCCTGGGGGAGGTTGGGGACATGGAGTCTGAGTGGTCCATGTTCAAAACCTCCATTGCAGAAGCAGCTGCTAGGAGCTGTGGTCTGAAGGTCACTGGTGCCTGTCGTGGCGGCAATCCAAGGACCCGCTGGTGGACACCAGTGTTGAGGGAGGCCGTCAGACTGAAAAAGGAGACTTTTCGAGCCTGGTTGGCTCGGGGGTCTCCCGAAGCAGCTGACAGGTACCGGTTGGCCAAAAGGGCGGCAGCTGTGGCGGTTGTGGAAGCTAAAACTTGGGTGTGGGAGGGGTTCGGGGAGGCCATGGAGAAGGACTTTCGGTCGGCCTCAGGGAAGTTCTGGCAAATCGTTTGATGCCTCAGGAAGGGGAGGCAGGGCTTTGCTCAGGCTGTGTACGGTCGGAGTGGAGAACTGTTGACCCGTACTGGGGATATCGTTGAGCGGTGGAAAGAACACTTCGAGGAACTCCTGAACCCGGTAAACACGTCCTCCACGGTGGAGGCAGAGCCTGAAGACTCGGGGGGATCTTCGTCCATATCCGTGGCAGAGGTCGCCGAGGTAGTTAAGAAGCTCCTCAGTAGCAAGGCGCCAGGTGTGGACGAGATTCGCCCTGAGATGCTCAAGGCTCTGGACATTGTTGGACTGTCCTGGTTGACACGTCTATACAATGTCGCGTGGACATTGGGTACAGTGCCTGAAGAGTGGCAGACCGAAAGGGGGACCAGAGAGTGTGTGTCAACTACCGTGGTATAACACTTCTCAGCCTCCCTGGGAAAGTTTACTCTAGGGTGCCGGAAGAGAGGATCCCACCGATAGTCAAACCTCGGATTCAGGAGGAGCAATGCGGATTCCGTCCCGGTTGTGGAACAGCGGACCAGCTCTTTACCCTTGCGGAGCTGCTGAGGGGGTCATGGGAATATGACCTACCAGTCTACATGTGTTTTGTGGATCTGGAGAAGGCCTATGACCGTGTCCCTCGAGGGGCTTTGTGGGGGCACTGCGGGAGTATGGGGTCCCGGGCTCGTTGCTACGAGCCGTTTGGTCCCTGTACGACCAAAGTGAGAGCTGTGTTCACATGCTCGGCACTAAGTCAGACACATTTCCAGTGGGTATTGGACTCCGCCAGGGCTGCCCCTTGTCTCCAATCCTGTTTGTGGTTTTCATGGACAGGATTTCAAGGCGCAGTTGTGGTGGGGAGGGTTTTCAGTTTGGGAGCCTCAAGATCGCATCTCTGCTTTTTGCGGATGATGTGGTTTTATTGGCATCCTCAGACCGTGACCTTCAGCACGCACTGGAGCGGTTTGCAGCCGAGTGTGAAGCGGCAGGGATGCGGATCAGCAGCTCCAAGCCCGAGGCCATGGTTCTCTGCCGGAAACCGGTGGATTGCTCCCTCCGGGTTGGGGGGGAGTTGCTTCCCCAAGCGAAGGAGTTTAAGTATCTCGGGATCTTGTTCATGAGTGATGGGAAAATGGAGCGAGAGATGGACAGGCAGATTGGTGCGGCGTCAGCAGTAATGCGGGCGTTGTACTGGTCCATCTACATTCCAACCCTCACCTATGGTCATGAGCTTTGGGTAGTGACCAAAAGAACAAGATCGCGGATACAAGCAGCCGAAATGAGCTTCCTCCGTAGGGTGGCTGGACTCAGCCTTAGAGATAGGGTGAGGAGCTCAGACATCCGGAGGGAGCTCGGAGTAGAGCTGCTGCTCCTTCGCATCGAAAGGAGCCAGTTGAGGTGGTTTGGCCACCTGATTCGGATGCCTCCAGGGAGACTTCCTTTGGAGGTTTTCCGAGCACGTCCGCCTGGGAGGAGACCCCGGGGTAGACCCAGAACTCGCTGGAGGGATTTATATCCCGTCTGGCCTGGGAACGCCTCAGGATCCCCCAGGAAGAGCTGGAGGGCATCGCTGGGGGAGGGACGTCTGGAACGACCTGCTTCGCCTGTTGCCTCCGCGACCCGGCCCCGGATAAGCGGAAGAAAATAAATATAGAATAGATGGATGGATGGTTTTCATTCACTTTTAGCATAGTTTTGTGTTTCAGCAGCCTGTAATTTATACAGCTTTGCTTGTATTTGGATGGTTGTTTTCCTCCTAAAGAGATGTCTGTATACATTGAATGTAATCACAACTTGCATTCGTGCCTCTGGTTGGGAATCTAATGAAACACAGGGAAATCTTTCACTACAGTGTTTTCAGTGGAATAGCAGGAAGCAACAGGCAAAATGTGGCATAACTAAAAGCATATTCCTCTCAAGCACAGCTTGTCATCCTTTGAAGCGCAGCTGTGAACCAAGTTTTTTAAAGACAGAGGAGGGAGACTCGCCCTGAGCTATGAGGTCCATGTTGGGGTTCCACATTTACTGTGCAGGAAACATCCAGAGGCAGAGCCTACAGTCTATTTACCCTTTACATGCGAAGTGAATATATCATCCTCGTTTTCTGGATACATGGAAAAGTCTTCTCACAGTACACACATTCACACTGATGAGTAGGTGTGTATAGTCTCTCTCACAGACACACACTCACCGATAAACTAACATTTGGGTCTAACAGAAACAGCCGGGCCTCTGTATTTAGGTGTGGGGCTAACAGATTGCTCCTGTGACCCGCACATCAAACATTCCCATGAAGGCAGAATGTGGGGAATGCTCTTTGGAACATCAGCAGCACGTTTCCTCATCTGTTCGAGCCTGTGGTGGGGAGAGGATGACAGTATGAAGGTTTAGGAGGGCTGAGCCTGAGGTTACGATAAACCTTATGTGTGCGCGTGAACGCTGCAAGCTGTGGGACACTAACATGTACTTTTGCTACAAATGTTTTAGAGGCATTCTGTGAGGAAGGCTGAAAGCATCTTCTGGGTAATTACACAATCTGTCAGAGCTAAAGAGAAGGTTCCCTGCGTTACGAGGGCTGGCAGGTGAGTGTGAAGACTGGAAACCAGACTGTCAGAAATGGGACGTTGTTGACCAAACATCTGGGAGTGTGTATCTGTGTGCGTCCTGGCACGTTCACATGTGTTGGTACAGCATATTTTAGAATAAGCAGGCGGTGGACAGTCATTGGGGATGTTGATTGATGACTGATGAGCTGATCGAATCTGTTGCATGTGTAAGTTCAACCCTTGAACTCTGCTCATTTGGAATCATAGATGTGGATCCTGCAAAATTTCAGCTGTCACTGGCCTTTATGTGCTTCTCTGTAATCAAAAATAACATATTCTTCAACATCTGTACAGCTTAAAAGAAGAACAACTGTGGAATCTGCCAAAAACAACTTGTGTGTTTGATGTGCAAGTCTGGTGATGAATGTTGACTTAAAAACATCGATCATATGTGTTTGACAGTTTAATTTTGCTGTTTTGGTCAAATTTTGTATTTCTATCTTACAAGTGTCATGTCTGCCTTGATTTTTGGATAGAAATGCTCTATTGTCAGTTGATCAGTTGTCAAATTTGACCCAGACTAACAACTTTTTAAAACTGCTGCAGACATTTATGTTCCCCACAGGTTGAATTCTGATAGCTTTGATGATTCTGGTGGCGTCAGTGAGTCAAGCTTCAGCTGGTCCAGTACACTGGTTTAATACCATTTAATACCAAAAACCTTCATATGAGTGCTAGTTAGCAAAAATAATGGTTAACAGGATCTATTATGCTCGTCACTGTAAGCATGATACTGTAGCATCTGATTAGCATTTAGCTCAAAACAGCACTACGCTGCACACAGGTATTCTGGTAGCTCACCTGGTTGAATGGGGGACCCACAAACAGAGGCTATAGTCCCTGATGCAGCGGTCAGAGGTTCCAGTTCCTCCACTCTTCTCCCCATTTTTCTGTCTGTCGCCAATGTCCTAAATAATAAAGCCTAAAAGACCAAACAAGTGATAGTAATAAAAATAATAACGAAAGACATGATTAGATGATGTTGAGAAGTAGCAATCAGAATTTAGAAAATGAGCAGTGCACTATATAGACAGATATGAAACTAGCCAATGAGATCATAAACTAATTAGAAGGATTTTTACTGAACCAATAAATCAAGGGAGATATAGGGTTATTTTCTCATAAACGTCTATACAATAAAACTTGTTTTTGGAACTAGAGGGGTAAGCCCCTGCTGGTCGTCAGGGAGAATGCAGGTTTAAGGCACTTCTGCAGTGACTTCACTTTCCAGCCCGATCTCACGAGGATTCGTGAAACTGTTACGTAAATTTTTGTTTCGGTTTCGTGCGCACCAACACGATTTCGTCATGCTTTTCGTGCCGCTCACCACGAAATGCGCACCAATGTATTTTAAACGGCGGACTTTTCGTGCCACCCAGAACGTATTTCAAACGAATGTGTGTATTATATTTTTAATGTAAAACCATGGCGAATCCAACGCTATATTTTGCATGACATCGTCCCTAACCATAACCCTAACCATAACCCTAACCATAACCTAACCATAACCTAACCATAACCCGGTGGTACACTTACCAATTAGCATAGGAATTTCAAGAATGTCCGGCGGCCGGCGGCCGCAAACGCGATCACACAAGCAGTATACGCCGATGGACAGCTTAGATCGTCATGAATCCGCTGGTATAAACCACTTTCAGCTGTGATTACCACAGCGGGTTTCGTTGTGAGCAACACGAAAAACATTTCGTGGTGAGCGGCACGAAAAACATGACGAAATCGTGTTGGTGCGCACGAAAAAGAAACAAAAAATTTACGTAACAGTTTCACGAATCCCCGTGAGACCGTGTTGCACTTTCAGACCTGGAGGCCACAAACATCTTTTATACATAGACTATGGTTGAACATTGTTGGAAATATAATGTTGTGTACTTACACAAGTCAACAAAATATTCTACAATTCTACAATTCTACAATTTCATTTGGCAGACGCTTTTGTCCAAAGCGATGTACAACACAAGCAAGAATTCAGACATCAGGAAAAACCTGCAGTAAGTGCAAAAAGTGCTTCAAGTGCGATTGGTCAAAGGTTGCAGAAAAATTGCCAACCAACCACCCCCCCCCCCTTTTTTTTTTTTTTAATCTTTGTCAGCGCTAAATAAGTGCTGGGTTTTGGACCACCTGACTTATTCTACCCCTAAGGTGGAGTCAGATTAAGTGCCTAGGTGTTCTCTAAACAACTGAGTCTTCAATTGTCTTTAAAAGTAGAAAGGGACAGAGTTTGGTAATTTGCTCCACCATTTGGAAACAACAAATGTAACATTTGTCTATTTTTTTTTAATTTTTATTGCAGAACTGTTACATACTACACCTCTAAGACCTGATGTGATATATGCATGTTCTTGTGCGTACAGTTTTGAAGGGTTCTTCTACTACAGAAAATAAAACCTGTATTACATTATTAGTATGGCTATAAATTATTTTACTTAAAATATTTCTAATTTTACATTTATAATTATAATAATTTTAGTATTTCTCTAAAAATTGAAGAGCTTGAACTTATTCGACCTTTTGTACATTTTTTCTTGTAGTATTGGCCATAACAAAAGCGTCAGATTAGCCAATCACATCACTTCAGGCAAATGTGTCATATATGTCCTAAGAAAAACTCAAGTGTCAGCCTGAGCTCACTGCACACCTGCACTGGGGCTGCCTTTGGGGACTGGAAACAAATCAATTTCAATCCCACATGCTACTCTGTGAGCTAGGGCAACAGTCCATAAGTGAAGCCCTGAGGTGACGTGTAATGAAATGTCTGTGGAGTGCAGACTGTCGATGGTCCCGGTTCATCAGGGCAGATCAGGGCCCCGACACTGCTGGGCTTAGAAGGCAGGGCATCAGTAGGTACTGTGAATGTGAAATGGGAAAACACATCCATCATACAGAACGTCCAGACACATTTACACATTTTTGTACAAAGACTTAGCACGGCACGTTTTCTGGAGGAGTGAAGACTCTTGTTTCAACATCCTGTCAACAAAACACTGGAACCAACAGTATCCTGATGGCTTGCTGCTCAGTTATGTCATAAATACGCCTTCATCCGACGCCAAAGTAACGGGAAACTCAGTAATTGTTTCCTGTTCGTGAAATCTCCACCACACTGTTGTGATGTTGAAGAAATTTGAGGTTTCATGCTCTGCTGGTGTGTTCTTGATTGGGGTTTCATGGCACTACTAGGATGTGGGAAACGGCATCAGTGTTTTACTTCAACTGCAGCATCATGAGCCAAACTTTGGCAGTGGCTGAGAAACACTGTGTGTAAACATGTCATGTGAGACTGATCACTGTATGCCCATAGGCTCTCACATTTAGTTTGCTTTGTTAACAGCCCTGTGCATTGTTCTTACTCATATCTCTGTGTTCCAGAGCCAAGCGATGATGTCAGAACTTTAGTTAAGTGATGATAAGATTAGGAACTTAGAAAAAACAATATATTAAAAAATCATTTGTGTAATGTGAGAAGGGCTACTCAGAGTGAAATAATCTATATAATCATTTCCCAACTCTGCTGCAAACTTCTTGTTTGCAGATACAGCAGATGACCTTCTTTTTTTCAGGAAACAGAACTCTGATAAAACAACTCTGATCAATCCTTTGAAGACTAAAGCTTAATCAGCAAAAGTTTGTGACTTTCTGGTACACATTTTGGATTTTTTAGCATTTAAAGAGTGAGATATTTTACCCAGGGGTTGATGGTGGCCAGATGGACAGATACACAGTTTTTTGTTTTTAAAGTTCAGCAAGTGTAAGTAGAGTAAATGTGTTGGACGGGGATCAGATGATCGACTCAGCCAGTCAAGGACTTCCACCTTTTTATCCTGAAAAGCTCCTTGGGTTTGGTTTGGATCCTGCTGAGTGACGAATCGTCATCCAGTAAGTATTGATGCATTTGGCTGAATCTGAGCACGTGGAATGCTCCTGGATACCTGCGCATTCATCCTGCTGCTTCTCTCAGCAATGAGATCATCAATAAATGCCAGTGTGTCAGTTCACCTGGCAGCCATACATGCCCGAACCATAAGAGAAGCTCCACCGTGTTCCACAGATGACTCATTTTCATTACATCAGTGTTACGTGTGTCAGTAAAATGAGTTCCAGGAGTTTGCTTTACAGAACTTACACTCCTCAATCAACCAGCCATTTTCCATATCCCTTGTGTAGACTGGTGTATTTACCATTTACCATTACTACTGATTATTGCTCTTAACTCCCAGTACACTTAAACTACACACAGCTTCCCAACAAACACTGAGCAGCCAAGTGTCCGGCTACTTTTAAATCTGACACTATAAACAAACCTACTCACTGTTTTATCAGTACAGACACAAACCTGCTCAAATTAAAGCTGAGATGTGCTACTTTAATGAAACATCCACTAATTAATTTCAAACTGAATGTTCTCATAACACAGAGCCTGATGAATAAGTGTTCCAAATGATTATGTTCTGGGATATATAGCCAGAAAAAATTAAACATACTAACAGACAAGCAGTTTTCTGATGCCCCTTTTTGCGCTGTTGTGTTGAATAGAAATGGAAAATGGAAGATGACTGTGTCCTGTTACTGCTCAACATGAGTCAGAATGGAATTGCTTGTGAAGTGCTTTGGAAAACCAGCCCCCACTAAACCAATCAGCATCGTTCTGACGCTTCACTGCAGCGGTAATGTTGGCAGCAGCAGCCGCTCTCTGACAGTCAGGTCTGTGTAAGATTAGACAACTTCTTTATTATCATGGATGGTTAATAGCAGAGTGGGTGTGGAAGCTTTTTAATCAGGTGAGCAGAGTCATCAGGGGGAATGTTGGGCATGTGGACAGAGAAGTGAGAAGATGGGAATTATCTAGTTACAGCTGACTCTAAAACGTGAGGCAGTTCTTCAGGTTTTTGTCTCTCTCAGGCAGAAATACACGCATCTCAAACAGGTTTAGTGATGTGTGTTCAGTGTATACAGAATAAAACCAGAAGAAAGATGTGGTGATTAATAGATTTAGACAGTTGACAGTAAACATACACCGTAGTCTAAATGAATCCTCCTTTCACAGAGCTTTTAACATTCAGTTTCTGCTTCAGATACTGATTCAACTTCCAAGTCATTGTGAAGGCTGTTTGTAGAGCTGCTGAACTGTGTCAAAGTATTAAAGCTGTTTCCAACGCTTAGCTTCACTGCACTCCACTGACACATGGTATATCAGGTGAACAAACTATTGAAAACATTCGCTTTAGCTGAAGTGCTTTCATCCACTACTTTGCAGTTTTACAAGAGAAAAGGCTTCAAGGTTGACGATAGGGTGGTTTCAAATGTTCTTCAGTACCTCTGAAAAACCTACACATGGCTTCTCTAAGCTTCTCAAACCACACTTTGACGTGTCACCACAGGATA